>NC_140567.1:30642500-30912500 GCF_057381845.1 Rhamphochromis longiceps
AAGGCAAATCAATTCTAAATAGCAAACACCCTTATTTGTTTGGTAAAACTTGTTAAAACGAAAATGTTCTGATCAGAATCACGAGTTCCTTGATCTTAATTACTCCCTGTTCATCTCTTTGCAGACATCCAGAATCAACCAGCAGATTGTGGCCTCAGATGGAGGGAACCGCAGCAGCTCAGTGGAGCTGACTGTTATCATCACAAACGTCCACAATCAGCCACCACAGTGGGAGCAGTCCGAATACTGGGTCACTGTGCCGGAAAACACCGTCCGAGATGCCAAGATAGTGGTGAGTTTATGATGAGAACATTGAGCCCTGAAATGGTAAAATGATAACTAAAAAACATTCAACTTTCACTTTTCAAGAAACCATTTTTTGAGATGGATTGAGCTTCGTGACATGGTGTGCTTCCTTGTTAAAGGGATGCCCATTGTCAGCAAAAATACTTGGGTATGCTTTGGTGTTTAAGTGATGCAATGTGTGCAAAGAAAATTCTCCCCACAACATTACAACACCACCAGCCTGAACCGCTGATACAAGGCAGGATGGACTCATGGACTCAGATGTCACAGCAGAAATCGAGACTCATCAGAAGAGAAGGGTTTTTTTTCCAATCTTATATTGTTCAATGTTGGTGAGTCAGTGCAAATTGTGTCCCTGGTTTGCTGTTTTTAGATGGCAGGAGTGGACCCCAGTGTGGTCTTCTGCTCCTATAGCCTATCCGTTGTATTACGTGTTACTATTGGAGTTATTGTTGACTTCTTACCAAAGCAGTCTGGCCAGTCTCCTCTGACTTCTGTGTGTGGGAAGATCCCAGTGGATCAGCAGTTTCTGAAATAATCAGTAATTTCAGAAATAATCTCAGAAATAATCAGACCATCCAGTCTGGCGTTCAAAGTCACTTAAATCACCTTTCTTCCTCACTCTGATGCTTGGTTTGAGCTTCTACGGGTCATCGTGAGCATATCTGCTGCCAGTTTGGCTGATTAGATATGTTCATTAATGAGCATTTGAACAGGTGTACATAACAAAGTGGCTTGTGAATGTATGACTGAAAAGGTGCCGGTCTGGGAACTGAAGCACGCGTTTCTTTTCATCAGTATCAGTAGCCCTAAGAGCTCGGAGGTGACATGGGCGAGAGAAGGGGATGACTCGTAAAAATGGAGAAATATTTAAACTCAGTCACCCTCCTGCAGCAGTAAAAGAGTTCTATTTCATTTACATCCTGCTTCACGTCTGTGCACAGCACCCCGAGGAGGCTAGAGATACTCTTTCTTCTTCTTCATCCCTCTCTCCTCACTTTCCAGCTCATCCATCCCTCTCTCTCTGTGTCAGCACGTTTAACCGAGCACTTCTAAATATTTTCTGCCGAGCAAACAACAAACCAGCCCCGAGTCTGTCTCACCTGACTCACTGCAATCTCACACACACACACACACACACACACACACACACACACACACACACACACACACACACACACACACACACACACACACACACACACGCACAAATGCACACACACTTTGCTTGTATACCTCTGGTGATTTTTTTTCCTCTTTTGATCCCTCCATCCTAATTTGCTTCCTATTCCTAAGCTGATGGTTTAGAAGGTAGAGGAGTTTTTACCCTCCAGCTGCTCGATTTCATGGAGGTTAGTCAGTTTTCAAATAGTTGGAGGGTAAGTGTAATCCTGTGTGTGTTCGCGTGTTGTTGTGCTTCTTTTCGACACCGTGTTTTCGCTGAAAAGACGATGATGGTGATTGGGGTTCCCACCCACAGCTCCATCTGTCAGAGATGATTGAGCAGAGCAAGAAAATTACACCTGCTGTCGGAGCGTCACAATGGACTCCTATCACCTCAGAAAAACAGACGTTTAATTATTGTCTTTAACCTGACAGAGGCTGTATGATGCAGTGAGAAGAAGTGAAGAGGGGTGCTAAATTAGGGAAAGGAAAGCTTTATGGTACTGAAAGATGGATTAAAAAAAAGGCTGTGTGGATTTTAGTCTTTTTATGTTGACAGTAGGAGAAATATAAAATAACACGAGCTTTCTCCTTTAATCAGATGATACAGTTGCATCTGAAAGAATACACTTTACACGAATGTGTTCCTTGTTGAATGTGTCTTGTTTTGTTCAAATTAACTGTGGGAGTGAGATTTTTCTCCCTTCATCAATGTTTCATCTCCTTCATTTTTCATTCCTCTAGAAAAGGCTGAATCTTTCCACTACGCTCTCCCTGTCAAAAAGTATTACCTGAAAGCTGAGCCCAGATGCACAACTGTTGGACAAAATACTGGCAAAGGAAAAACAAAAAACTGTGATCAACTGAGAATCATCTGTCTGCATGTTGAAACCATGTATACATAATGTTTTATGAGCAATAAATTCAGTGGACAAATATGTTAAGTTACCCAAACCTGGCTACATATACAAAACAATGGAAGGCTGAAATGTCTCCTCCCTCTCTTCCTCCTCCCTCCTTTGTCTCCCCTGCGGTGTTAATTGCGCTGAGGAGGAACTGTTGTTTTAAATTTAGCAGCCTTAATAAGGTCTGTTAATCACATTGTTAACGAGGCAGAGGGAGGGAGCCGCTGCAGAGGTGGAAGATGCTCTGCGTGCGCGCGTGTATTAAATCTCCATATCAATAAGCTGAAGTCATCTCCTGCTTATGTGTGTGAGAGTCGCATGTTATAATAGGCCTCCTCATCAGCTGATTTCCTCTTGTTTTCTTCCTCATCCTGTTGATGTTTTTAGTGTTCGCTCTTATGCAAACACTTTCTCTCATGGCCACAAATGACTTTAAATATTCTCTTAGATTTACCTTAAAATCTATCTTCTAGCTATCCACTGATGCTTAAAAATCATTTGGAAAGTATAAAAAGAAGTTCATTTCAAGCATCTGATAAAAGAGAATATGTCTGATGTATTGCAGTATCACACAAAATGAAGGAATTTCTGACCTGTGTGCATTGCAGTTTTTTGAATAGCGTGCAATAGGGATGGACAGTTGTCTGCCTTTTCATATCACCATATTTTCATTATGAAAGACTGCAGATAAACAATCCAGTCGCCATCGGGCATATGGGCCAGAGAACCTTCTATGTAATCACTCATGTTAAATGTCAGCATGGGCAATTCTACAGTGTGGTATTTTGGTTCATTTTATTAGAAAAATATGCAAACGAGAACAACTACATTTTGAATTCAGCTCCAGAAAACACAGGGAATATGATAACAGAGAGCACAGTGGGGGGTGGGGGTTGGGGGGGGGGCGTTGGAAGACACCGTCCATCTCTTTCTTTCGGCTGATTTGTATCAGTTTAATAAGGCTACCCACGTGACGGGCTGATAAATGAGATAATAAGACATGAAACACACGAGGCAGAAACACTAATTATGTTATTTCCCAGATAAATAAGCAAAGGAGCCATTAAAAGTGTAATTACCACATGTAAGCATCAAAAAATGGAGCAGACCCCTACAAACACACACACCAACCCTGATGACCCCACCTTACCCTTTTCAGCTGACTGCTAACTGTTAGCATTTGAAGCTGACAGGGCAATCTGTATTCCAGCTGCTGAATCACTCTCAGCACCAGCCGCACCAGCTGAGAGCGATCTGCTGCGATATCTCCACGGGCATTAATCTGTGTGGGAGAGGAAGGCAGACACTGATCAGCTTAACTTCAGCACGCTGCACTGATGTCTAATGAGATGATTTCTCATTAGTCCTGATTCCATACACTCTGCTGCTTCGGCCTGCTGTGAGGCTGAGCCACGCTCCACTAACATACCCTCGCGCAACTCTTCACCTGAAACCGGATGCCTTCATCTCGGGCTGTTTGTGAGATTTTAGATTAACATCCTGTTTAAAATTTTTAAGAGACTACCAATGGAAAAACCAAACAAGAAAGTCAGAGTCTCATCTGTCCTTTATAACTGCTGCAGGAAAGCAAAATGGATTAAAAGTCAATTTTATACTCATCAGTTAAAAATCAATATAATAAGGAGAGATCGTTTGGAAGTAAAGATGAAATTAATTGGAGAAACAGCGTGTAACATAAAATTCTTTTCGGTTAATAGATTCTGATGAAAATCCACATCTTAGAGCAGATGATATGAAAAGTAGGAAATAGAGATGGGAACCCCCGGAGTTCAGACAGTTGTAGTGGAACACAGTTAGCAAATGACTTGAAGTGGCTTCGGTTGAGATGTTCTGCAATCTGGATAAGATGGAGATGAAGTGGAGGAAGACTGCATGATAGATGGTCTGAAAGGTAGTAGAGAAGTAGCACAGTGGCAATAATATTTGCAGAACAGGGATGCATGCAAATACAAGCAGGCAAGAATTAAATGTTAGAATTAAGTGTTTTTCTCTGTGTGTGAGAGTGTGTAGTCATCCCAGCATACTAAGTAGTTGGTAAATGCATTAGATTGAGACTGTTGGAGCTGCTGTGGTCACTGGGTCTGAGGGCTGAAAGGGTTTCAGTGTTTGAAGTGGCAGACAGCATTTCTCACTCAGGGGAAACATGTTACCTCTTGTGGAAGTGACGACAAGGGCGACGGTTGTTCATTGGTGATTTTTGTCCTTACACTGGAGCTGAGATAGGTTCTCCCCTGCTTTCAGTCTTTGCTCGAAGCCACCATGTCCTGAACTAAAGGGGTTAAATGATTCTGTACTGACTGTACTTTATATTTATAGTGGCCATTTTACGGAACCATTTATAGATGTGGCGGTCAGGCTGACAGATGCACCGTTACACTGAATTAAGAAAAGATTTATTCGTAAGTGGTCGTCAGCAACCTTTTCTCTCCCACTCATCTGCCTGCAGGATCTTAGCAGGCATAGACAGCCCTTGCTTTCTCCTTGATTTTTCAGTCATGTCGTTGTAGGAAGATTTAAAAAAAATCATGCATGCTCCCTCCAGTAAAAGCATATTTCATCATCATTAATTATTAATACCAGAAAAACTGCTAATTAAACAGGTCATATTGCATTTTTTCTGTCCAACAGTTCAAAACTCCTGCTTTAATGATACAAGAATGCTTCCATATTAACTGCTGTTACTCGTACAATGACCCTCTTCGCAGCTTGCTACCGAGACCACCTGACATATTTTATTTGCAGCTGAGTGGACACAGGAATCTTAGCTGAAGTTACAATCTAAATAAATGAGCCCCTTTACACTTTAGTGAACAAAAACTGTGGTGGTAAAAATCAGAGTGAGTCAATTAACTGGAAATTCATGCGCGCGTGTGTGTGTGTGTGTCTAACAATCCAGGTCATAGCTTACTGTAAAATGAGGTGGCATCACTCAGCCATGGAAAATACAGCCCCTCCTTGGCAAGGTGGGGAGTGTGCGGTCAGGAAGGACAATAGCACACACCGTATTTCCATCACTTCAAAGGACATTATACTGACTTTTTGTGCATTTCCTTCCAACTTAACCTAACTATGACCTTAACCTAAACCTGAACTCATTCTGAACATAAGCAAGAGGTTTATAGTAATAAGGTTTAATGATTTAATTTCTGTGCCCGAAAGGAGCAATATCTCCACAATGTGACTGTGTAAACAGATTTGTGACTCCATTTCCCTGAGGACATAAATACACACACATACACACTTTCTCACTCTAAGGTCAGTTTAGTCTACTGCCAGGAGCATAACACAAGTCTTAAAAGCTCTGCTGCTGGTAGAAGAACAGCTCAGGACAACACACTCTGATCCAGACACATATTTTATTTTAAAAAAACACAAAAAGGACAAACATCAACAAAGCAGAAACCGAATCCTTTTTGGGTATTTTGGAAAGTTTTCACCATGAGAGCTTTATTTCCATAGAAGGACTGAGTTGCACCTCTGGCCGTTAAAACGTCGCATTCTTTGAAATGTAGTTGTGTATTTTAGGGTGTCATTTTTCTGGTGAGTGTTATAGTTTAAAGATCTGGAAGCCGTTGGAGCTGTTATAAAGATGTACGACCTCGTTGTCGACACGAGCAGCTGTGTGATAACATGATGTCATCATGAACCAGTACAGACTCTTCTTTGGCTTCTGCCTTTGACGGATTATAACGCAATGTGGGAGTAACTGCTTCAGAAATGGAGATAAGTCTGTCTCTATAAACTTGAAGCCCAAAAGGAGTAAACAGAGGTTTGAGAAGATGAGTTTCCAGTGTCTGTATATGGGATATCTTTTATTCTGTCGGCACTGCATGTAATCTGTCTGAGTGATGATCTCTGTTCCTATTCTAGTCAGAAACGACCAACTCTGCTTGCTTTTGAAAAAGATGCACTTGTAAAAAGAACTCCAAATACCAGGCTACATATAACAACACTGAATTTCACAAAAACAGTGTTGCCAGTTAATATTAAAGGTTGTTTAAAAATACACACATTTTTAAAACTTTTAAAACTCTTCAAACTGGATTTTAAGACCCAAAGGCATGACATCAGATCTGAGCAAACCTACATTCGTCTTCTGCAATCTCTTATCTTGCAGCATTTCTTTTAGATATCTTTTATAGATCTTGCATTTATATATTTTCTCCCATATGCCGCCTTCTAGTACTTGTATCAGAAGCTGCATTCTTCGCAATTCTAACTTGAACACTGATTTGTGAACACAAACTGAGGTTTGTGTACTCAAATCATGACAGCTTGGTTCTAAACTTCTCCATAAAGCTCAGACGTAAAGCTCTAACAACTTCCACAGTATTTTGTCCTCTATATACTTCTGTATGTTCAGGCATATCATAAATACCCCAAGTCTCAGGGATGTCGCTCATCCAAGCTCGAAATGCAGACTTTGACACTCTTTAAAGAGGACCTTTGTCTCTCACTCTCCATTCTGCTGTAAGCACTTACACCTTGGCACTTAAGCCAAAGGACACCTTGTGCATATTTCTGAATGGCCAGTTCAATCTAAAAGAAAAGCATGAATTGACACCCTGGGGTGAGAGTAAGTTGGAACTTTCCACCCAAAGATGTTTTTTTATATTAGTTACAATAGGCAAAGGAATTTTAAATGAGATTTTCCAGCTACCTGAGAAGCAAGTTATTTGTTTTGGTGGTGCTCATTTAAAATAAATAATAACATAAATATATTTACTAGCAATTAATAAATGATACACAATTCAACACGGAAGCTGGGATTAGCCACATAATTCCCTCTCTGATAATCAAAGCAAGCTGGATACTTTGCTTTAGCATTGATGAGAACTCTATAACTCATTAATGTATCTGGAATATTTGAGCAGCAGTCACTTTTGAAATCCATCACATGATCCTCAAAGGATGTCCCCAAGACTCCTGCAGTCTCCGACTTTGTACTTTAACACTGAAACACCCTTGACAGTGATCATTACTGAGGATCAACGCAGGTAAATAAAAATAAGATACCAAGATATTTAATGTGGAAAAGATGGAAAACATAGAAAAGCAAGTTACTAGTTTGACAAGTTTGATGCTATCAACTATTTTTCAAGGGTCTTTCTCATGTGAGAAATATGTTTGTACCATGAGAGAATTTCAAATCTGAATTTCAGTCTCTCCCTCACTACAAAGGTAAGTTCTGTATAATCCACCATGTCTGTGAAGTCTCAATGGCCAGCTCACGCTTGCTGTCCCTTGGTGTGCATGACATCAGTATATTTCACAGTGTCATTTCCTGTCAAGTTTTTCTTCTGCTTTTCAAATCACTCTGCCCCTTTTTCAGTGGAAAAGCGACACACACAAAGTGATGAGGAAAAGCCGTGACATTAGGAAGCTCAGGCGCACACAGTCATAATGTGCGAGCAGACGCTGGTTCTTTTGGATACAAAAACATATCTTTTGTTCTTTTCCCTCTGTCAACAGACCATCAAGGCAACATCTCCCCTCGGCGACCCCAGGGTGACCTACAACCTGGAGGAGGGTCAGGTACCGGAGACCAACATGCCAGTGCGGTTCTACATGAAACCAAACCGGGCCGACGGCTCGGCGTCCATCCTGGTAGCCGAGAACCTCGACTATGAGACGACGCGCTTCTTCACGCTCAGAGTGCGCGTGCAGAATGTCGCTGCTGTGCCGCTCGCCTCCTTTACCACGGTCTATGTTAATGTGACAGGTGAGTTTGTATGGTTAAGGGTCAAACATTTTCAACTCCTTTAGCCAGACTGCTAGTCAAAAACGTGGATTCAGTCCCATAGGTTTGTACAGGTAACCAATCAACTTACAGCTCTTTCATTTAAATAGTACAAGGCCCCTGTTGGCTATATGCACTCAGTGTGAGTGAGTCTCAAAGATGAGATATTGACTTATTTGCATATTGATAGATATGTTCACAATTCTAAATATGCTATATTGATGAACAAAGCAAAGTATTTAGTGGTTTAAAAGTTGCCATTACAAGGACTTTAAAATGAGTAGCAGAGCTCTGACCATCAAATGTAAAGAAGCCGTTGGTGAGCAACAGAAACTCGGGTGTAATGAGAGACAAGCTGGAGGAAATGACGAGAAGAGAAAGATTAATGAAGTGCGGTTCATATCCAGGGTCGTTTCTGGCAGAAAAAGAAGAAAACAGAAGCGACCGGTGGTGTCAGCTCCATGCCGTCTCCCTTTAACAGTGACTCACTTCCCAAACAGCATCTGTAGGCGGGTGGAGAGAAGGAAAGAGGAGAAAACACTTCCTGACTTTGATTGGCTTTGAACAAACCCACATCGGACGCTGTAATTGGCTTAGCGGAGCTTGAAAGTGAGCTGACAAGCTGCTTTGTGGACTCTTCAGGGTGTTTGGAGGATAATTCCTCACTAATAACTCAGTTTTCATTAGTGAGGGTAGACATAGTCCAGCTTCACTTTCTGATGGACTTTTTTTTTAAATTTTGCCTTTTTGTCTCTTTCTGCTTTATTTCACTGTAATTCATCTTTACTTTTTAATCTCCTTTACTGCTGTTCTAAAGATCCAATCTTATTTCTGTCTCTTTGCCTTCTGTCTTGCTTGTTCTTTCTTTCTGTCTTTGTTTATTTCCTGCTCACTTTTCCATTCCTTCTAGCATTTTCTTTCTCTGTCTGTTTTTAATCCACTTTAATCAGCTTTCATGGACATGACAGGCTGTATGTGTTCTTTTGCCAGATCCTTCAACAACAAAAAAATATGAATGTGGGAAAATAAAGGATATTTTTTTCTACTGTTTCTTTTTGTTTTTTTCCCCCTCAGACGTGAACGACAACGTTCCTTTCTTTCTGTCGTCCACCTATGAGGCCACGGTTCCCGAAGGAGCGCAGATGGGCACGTCTGTGGCTCAGGTGTCAGCCACTGATCTGGACTCTGGTCTGCACGGGATGGTGAGAAACGTCTGTACTGATCGTTAATGATATTCTACTTCCTGTTCTTTTTCTGCTTCACTGCATCTCTCTGTGTTCTTCAGATCCACTATGTGATCCTGAAGGATGAAAGTGGGGACTCTCAGTTCTTCAGCATTGACTCCCACAGTGGGATCATTTTCACTCGAGCCTCTTTTGACCGTGAGCAGAAAGCTTCATATCTGATAGAGGTGCAGTCACAGGACGGCTCGGAGTCGGCCCGACAAGGCCAGCAGGGCCAGCCTAACACAGGTAACGCACAATCAGAGAGAAGGCCTGCAGTCCAATTAATATAAAAGAGATCATTTGCAGACCTTATAAAACGAAAGTCTAGAGAGTCTTGCATGTGTTTGGATACGTTGAAATTATATTCCTGAGCAAAGCCTCCGTCCAACTTTGACTCAGACACAGCCTATGTCAGGATCTTCGTCACCGATGTGAACGACAACGCCCCGGCATTTGCCCAACCGGTGTATGAGGTGAGCGTGGAGGAAGACAAGGAGGTCGGCTTCGTCCTCATCACCGTCACGGCCAACGATGAGGATGAAGGTGAGTTAGAATCTGGCAGTTTTTCTGTCTCTCTGGGATGCACCTGTTGTTGTTGCTGTCAGTGGTGGCAGTGAAGTCAGTTCTTTGTGATTTCATGTGAACTTCAGTCAAACTGATCAAAGTCTCTGACTGAGTGTGCAGTTAGTCATAAAAACAAGTGTTGAGCAAGAAATTAGGTGCGTGAACTGAATGATCTGTTGCCTGCCTCTCTGTCTCTCCCCTCTCCCATTGAGCGCTGTTTTCTTTCCATACTTTTTTATAATCTTTCTCCTCTTTTTGCCTCTTTGCTTCTGTTTGGATGATTTGCATCCCCTCTTCTCCCCTTTCTGCTTTTCTTGTCTCAATCCACTCTAATTTTCTGCTCTCTTCTTTTTTGAATTTGTCTCTTCTCTTGATTTTTCTTAAGATAAACTTTGCTCTGTATAAGGTGACATTTGTTTTCTTCCACTGCAATAGCTGGTGGTCATGTCTCATTGTAAAATCTTACATTAGAAAGTCTGGATCAGTTTAACAAAAGCACACCTACGTTTTACAGCTTAAAAACCACTTAATTTTTATTGCTGTTTATTGAGACTGTGGGCAATAAATTTGAAGAGGTTTTGTTTGTTTGTTTTTATGTGTGTCTAAATTCAAAATCAGGCTGCCCAGGTTTAAACTAATATGTTACTTGCTTTAGTGAAATTATCCAGTTTGTTGTTGTGAGACCTCACATGAAAGCTTGATCAGTGTTAAAGTGTTACCACACAGGATTTATATGGTGGATGATATTATCCATTATCTATTCAGACCTGCAAATCACTCAGTCCGCTCTTGTTGTTGATGTAATACAAAGTGGGACACGCTTAACCAGTGTGGTTCACATACACAAAGTGAATGAAAATGAATGCTCTGTTGAACTGAGAGTAAACAGTTGTGCAGACAATCGGGCTTTAGATGTGAGGCAGAATACGGATACTCAGCATTACAGTAAATGATCTTTGATGGCACTCTTAATGTTTGCAGTTTCTGTTGTTTCTGGTCATTAGTTGAAGTTCACAGAGTGTATATTAAAGATGGATGTAGCAAAATTACACCAACAAAAGTTCCTTAAACCTGTATTATTTTTGATCGCCATTAATGGCTGACTCCTCTGTTTGCAGGCTTGATTGTACTGAAAGACCCAGAAAAATGTTGAAAGTACAATTTGTAGTAAACTTCCATGTAAATGCTTCTTTGCTCGCCCAGTGGCTGCCCACTGCTTCACTGAGTGAATGGGTTAAATGCAGAGAGGGATTTTCCCCACGGGGACCAATAAAGTACACTTTCTTTCTTTCTTTCTTTTCTTCTTTAAAAAATATCTAAATAAAATCACGAGAACCAGTGTGGCACCCATCTGTTTATAACTGTTAACTAATCATTTATAGTTACTTGTGTAACTTTGTTTACTTTGTTTAATGCACCAAATAGAGGTAGCAGTCTTAGTTTTATTCTGTTTTCCATTGTGTACTAATTATAAAACCGTTTAAATGTATTCAGACTTCACAATAAAACTGAATACAAAGCCCAAGTCTATACCACATGAAAACATGTACTTTTAAGCTCTACACTTCCCATAGGTCTCCAGATGACTAACGTGAACAGAAATGTTTTTTATTGAGCTGAATTCAAATTCAACTTTATTCAAAGAGCTCTTTCAAGGCCCTTGTACTGTAAGGTAAAAAACATATTGCATTAAAGGATGAACCCCCAACAATGAGATGATATCCTATGAGTGAGCATTTAGTGACAGTGTGAAGGAAGAACTCAGTTCATATATTCTGGATTTAACAGGGAAGTAGATAAAAAGAAAAGCTAGTTAAAACAGACTAATATGGGATAAATATCTCTCTTTCTATTTCCTGTTAGTACTCTCACTGCAGTGTTTTGGATCAGCTGAGGGTTTTTCGTGAAACTTTTAGATGATCCGGATAATGAGGAATTACAGTTGAGTATTTCAGCCTCAACATAATAAATCCATGAACTAGTTTGTCAGCATTACTTTCAGACAGGATTTTTTGTTTAGTTTTGACAATGCTACGAAGATGAAAGAAGGCACTCCTGTATATTTGTTTTATGTGCACATTGAAGAACATATCCTCCTCATACAGCATGTTCTCAGCTCCTCCTGTAAATTACATCGTAAATTACATATCGTCCCTATAGTTTTACTGATTTGTGTCATCTGGCTTCACAAATAAATACAACTGGTTGTTATCTGCATGGCATTGGAAATGTATGCATTGTTTTCTAAAGATATTACCTGAGAGACCCATGTGTAAATTAAAAGGTATTGGTCCGAACTCAGGACCCTGTGGAACTCCATGACTAACTTTTATGCATGACAAAGAATCCTCATTTATAAAAACTAATTGACTTGATTATGTTTCAAATCAGTGCATTTTCTTTAATCTAAGTGGCATGCATGGTAGGTTTTGGTTAACAGTAATTAGTCTCACACTGATAAGAAATTAGCTTCGTTAAACTGATAATGTTAGATAAGTAAACATTGCTTCTCAAGCTGCGCCTCCCACATTTTGGAAGCACCAGAATGTTAAATTACCTTAACCTACGTGACAGTATTTTAAATTATAGCATTTTTGGTTTAACCTACTTACCTAACATCAGAGTGCCTCCATTCATATTTGATATACAGGTTATGTGGAAAGTATTCTTGCTTTTTTTGTTGTTGTTTGCTTTGTTTTCTTTTTTTGGAGGGTAATTGGGTAGTTGTGTCTGTGCTAACAGAAGTACATTTAAGTAGTTTTAAAAACTGATTTTAAAATTTTCATGCTCTTCAGTTTTCTTAATTTATTAGTCCCCGTTCTCCTCACTGTTGTCACTCGTCTCCACTCTCCTTATTTTCTCTCCTCTGTTTTATCTCCTTCTCTCTTCTTCTCTTGCTGTCACAGCTCGTTAGCGAGTGCCGCTGCTCCCTTGAGGTCGGCGGTTTTGATGTTTGTCTCTTTGTTTGTGTTTGTCCCTCATTCCTCTTCCTCCTCCGCTCTAAACCAATAAGCACCAGGAGGCAAAAAAAAGGAAAAATATCAGAAAACAACAAAAAACAAGCCTCTCTCTCTTCTACTCTCTCTCTTAATGACAGCTGTTGGCGTCAGATCAACGCCTTTGAGGTTTTCTATACTCAGAGCATGAGTGAAGGAAAGAAGAGTGATGTCTTATTATTTATTTTTCTTTTTGTAATCTTTAACCTTTTTTTTTTCTTGTTGACTGCAATATACTTTTATACGGTGTGACACAGTCTACCTCCTATTCATTTTCTATATTCACCCTGATTCCCTGAGGAGTTCCCCAAACTTCCAGTCACTCGTCTTCCACTGTCTCCTTTCTTAATACTTTTTCCCACAGTTTGAGCAGACTTCCGAATTGAGCCATTTACTGAATTTCTTAAAAATAGAAATAAGGAACACCTCGGCACGCAACCAAACTTGCTATAGGCTTCACTAACAAGCTATAGCGCTTAAAAGAATATCTGGATGAATTTCAGTCCAAGTCGTTCCTGCACTTTTGCATGTTGGCTGGTAGCAGCAGAGTACATGTGTAATTGAGAGTTTATAAATACCATGTTGCATGACTCATAAAGCCAGAATGACAGCAGAAATACCATCAGTCATGTCATATTTGCAGAATGCACATCCCTTTTTAAAGTTGTGATTCTCTTTTTTTTTTAGTTTGTCTGTTATTTCTATGACCACTAATTGCTATCCCCAGAAAATATTGAGATCTTTAGCAAAAACACTCAGTGGTCTGACAGGTAGGCAGGATAGTCAGACTTATCTAGAAGAGAATACAAAGTAATAATCTATCAGCTCTTTTCTAACTACAGTTGTAATTGAAGTTATTGAAAACAGAAATCATACATTCAAATAAGCCATTAAAGCAATCTGTTAGCAAAGGTACTTACATTTAACTTAGAACTGTCATTTTTTTGTTGATCATATAGTCTTCTGAGTCAAAATTAAATTTCCCCTTTCATGTGGAACATTTGACTGACACATGCCAACTGTTCATAATGTAAATGAAGTCATATAAGGATGTTATTATCTATAAAGTTACGAGGTTACATCCCGCAAAACATGAGGAGGAATAAAAGTAACATTTTAAATGCAAACAGAAATCCCCACAAGCTGAAAAAGTTACACTGTGATGGGACGTTAGAGACTATTCTATAACTATTTCTTACTGCAAAGTTAAAAAAATATTTATACTAAAATATTTGGTATGAAAAAAGGAAGGTTAGCCCTGTAGTACACTGGTAACCTGTCCAGGAAGTACCCCACCCCTCACTCTAGGCCCACTTGACCCTAATTTTGATTAATATAAGAAAACAAATAAATTGAAAACAGAAGTTTCACTTTATTTTCTGGCCCTTGACTTGTTGATTAATTTATGGTTCATTTTCATTTGAGCACCTTCATAAACCCTATAAATTCTTTTTCTCTGGGAGCGCTCCATATTTTGAGGCTTGTGTCTGAAAATCTGCTTTGCTTTCTAATTTTTATTGAAAGTAGTTCAGTCAGTCAGTTAAAATAGCTGTTTTATTTATTTTTCTCTTTTTTTATTGTTTTGTCTTTTTTATGTGGCCTTATTCCTGGAAATGTCTAGATTTAGTATTTTACCCCCCTCAGACTGATCCCGTGAGGTTCTGAAAGACGCTGAACACTGGATTAAGAGATGCTAAGATTGCAAAAAGCTGTACAAATCTTTAACCTTTTTTTCTTGCTGACGCTTTATCCCCACTTTTTTTGTCTCGCCAGAGACTCCCCGTAGTAATCAACAAACACTCCTCGGCCCTATACCACTTGGGGGTCCAAAGGCTCAGATAAAGAAAACCAGCCGTGTTGGCTTAAACATCCCTTAAACCTTCCTAACAGGCACGTTGGTAAGGGTGAGATTAACTAAACCCCCAGATCTGATCCATGCTGAATCAGCTCTGTGAGCGTAAAAGAGGGAGATCAGGGTGAAATGTTTGTAAATATTTATCATATGTCCATAATAACTGCATCTTTCTACCTCTAATAACTCGGTTGTTAAGTTCTAGTCATATTTGGTGGTTAGATATAACTAAACCTTAATTAGATTGTTTTCAGTGTTTGCTCTGTTGTTGCTCTTTTGTGATTTGCTTTTTATAGATTATAGCTCAGTATCTTAAAAAGTAACAATTGCAGTTCAGTGGCTGCACTGAATTGCGATGTTTGCATTTCTGTAATTACAGTTATTAGAAGACATGCGGGCGTTTGATTCACTGTTTCCTGAAACAAGAGAAATACCTTGTGTCACTTACTTTCTCTTACTGCTTTGTCTCTATTGTGAGAGCAGCAGAATCCAACACTTTGGTAGACAAACATTAGCACTGCCATCTGCCCTCCTAATGTTATCTTTAAGAGTGCTATGTTGCAATATTTTTAATGTGCTTCTATTTATATTTTGTTGAACATTTTTGTAATTACATTATCACATATGTTCACAGAACTCAAAGCAATCATTACTGTAAAATATAAAAAAGATTTCCGTGAATAACTGTTTTCTCTGACCTGTTTTTTTAACTTAGTCCAATTTTGCAATTTTTTACTTGCTTCCCAAACCTTTCTAGTTTCAGGTCTGTTCAAGTTATCAGTCAGTCGCCTTTTGAAAAATGACAGTTGGCAAAGCGACAAATCTGTCGTTCATTTGTCATCAAACTGTTGATTTATTTTTCCTGGAAAATAATATGCTGGTGAATAGTGAGCACGGACTTCTAGCCCATACTGATTTGCAGTCCTCGCCGTTGTCCATTATGTAATGCATAAAAGTTGTTTTATCTATCTTGTGTTTTATTGCACAAACACTGGCTTGCATGAGCTGATTCACATTCTTCTACAGTGAACATGTCCATGTTTCCAAAATGGCAAATGAGTCATTTTCATTATCATCTTATTGCAAGCTATGCAGATTTTAGGCTCATTTACCTCTGATGCATTTTGGTGTTTTTTCAGTCAGATTCCTTCCCATGTTATATGGAGATCAGATACATTGTTTATATGCATGTGTAGAGCATGTGTGTACATGTTAGGCAGATTAAAAAGTGTGCGTGTGTGTGTAATGCTAACTGAAGGTGAAAAAAATCAAACTCCTGAAAGCTCCAATCTCAAGTTTGATTAGCTGTAAACAGAACTCAAGGTTTTATCCTCTAAAATGCAGCAAAGCAGCCGTCACCTTGGCTTCAGCTGTGTGTGTGTGTGTGTGTGTGTGTGTGTGTGTTGTACATTATGACCACAGTTTGTTGTTGAAGCTGACAGATGTTGAAGCACCGGTGACCTTCATTCCAGACATAAACTGTAGGTCACTCAAACACAATTACCAGGGACTAAGCGCACATACGTACACACACGCCAACGCTTTCCTTTGCTGAATAGTTCCTGCATTTGTTTCAGCTTGATTTGGTGTTTGTTGTAATATAACCTAAGGTAGAGTTGAGGTGACGGGGGAAGGGCGGGTTTAGATTACCTCTCTTTACCCCCTCCTCTCCAACCTAAAGCTGATTAGGTGCAGCAGCTTTTGTCACCCGTCGTGTTTTCTGGGTAAATTTGGTCCTACTAGTGTAAAAAAACTGCCGAACTAAGATCATCTTGTAATGAGATCAAGGGGCTTTTTTAAAATTCTGCTGAGTCTGGCGTTTCAGTCTCGCGTCGCCCCTGGGTTTAGTACACATGCACAACTACCTACTACTGCAGTGAAGTTGAGCTAATGAGGTATGTGTGAATGTGAGTGATTGTTCATGTAATTTTACATTGTACTGAATGGAGGTGATGGTTATGATGGTTAGGATTGGATGGATCTGGGACACAAAGGTTCCTGATTTGCAGTCCAAAGTCAAGCCATCAGAGTGTGTAACAATTCTACTAAATGAAGCTTAGCCTGTTTGCTAAGTTGAGTTTGTTGCTGCATTTAGATACCACACTTCAGTCACTGCAACACAGCTTTAATCATAGCAGTGTTTAAGCCCTCAGCGAGCTGCTTATTCTTCTCTCCTTGCTGCCTTTAATGCAGTCTCTGAGTCCCCTGAGGTGGTAAGTTTGTATCACCCTTTCACAACAGGAAACCATATTGGCTTCCTGACCTTAGCTCAGCAGGGAGTGGGGGGACAATGAGGTCAAAGCCCAGAAAAACCAAAATTAATGTTGAACGTGTTTGTCATATTTATACATACAATTGTAACACACCTTTCCGTATTAGACCTTCCATCTGGTCTTTAGCAAAATATTCATCATCTGCTGGTAGCAGTGCACATACCTATTGTTCTAGGTTTTCCTACTAACAGACGAAACCATTGCCTCAAACTAATAAACATGAAACAGTGTGTTTTAAAGATGTGTCCTGTAGGAGAGCCCCAGAAATCTGAGTTTTTCCCCCTTTATACTTGAAAATTGTTTGCAGGCCTTGATTATTCTCCAGACAGACTGTTAAGATGCTCCACGATGATTTGCAAGCAAAACAAAAATGCAAAAATCCCATGCTTTTGCCCTTTCCTGTGCATCATCTTTAGGGACCACTGTACACAGTTTATAAGCAAACAGTGTTTAATGCTCTATCGCAGTTCCTCATCTCCAGGCCAATGCTATGTTTACATTTTATGAAATTAAAACTATACCAATATTTATTACTTGTGAAAACATTATTTTTATAGTTTTGTATCAGTTAAATTGTCACTTACACTCATTTGTTATGTACGCCTGTTCAACTGCATCTAATGACCCAATCACGTGGAAGAAATTCAGTGCATCTAGACATGTAGACAGAGAGGAAAAAAAACACCAGAATGTGGAAGAAAAGTGATTTAATTGACTTTACAGTTTTTCTCAGTCGCTTTGGTGCGTTTCTCAGATCAGAATTGAAATTCTCATAACTATTAGTTCAACCTCCACAACACTCAGTCATTTGTGCACATCATAGTAGCAATTTCTCCTCTCTCTGAACAAACTGCAAATGATTTTGGACATGAATCAGTTGCTTCCATACATTTCCCTGCTGCTTTCTGACATTTCCATTTGCTTATGTCATGTCAGTCAAAAGTAATCATACCTATGGATGCTGAATAGTCGTTCCCAATAAAACTAATATTCATACATCCATTGCTTGAGTCATCACACACAAAATTGTTGAACTAGTTATCACATGCCAAATATTGGCCATCTGTCAAGCAAATCCTATACCTTTCTGTATCATTGTTCCTGGAAATGTCTCCGAAATTGAACAATTGATCTCGGGTGAATTACAGCTGTCACTCATGAGGAGGCGTGTGAAAGTTTAGTTGTAACCAATGACAAACAACTTGTTCACTGTCAATTATGGATGAATCCTGTGAATCCCCAATTGGCAAGCATATATAAACTGCGCAGGAGCTAGTGTGTACCATTTCTACACTTCTGTGACACAAAATGGAAGGTCAGCACCGTGGAAGAGGGGTGAGGATGCGGGGAGGAAGGGGAAGGGGAAGAGGGAGAAGAGGCAGATATAGGCGGATTCCTAATGAAATAAGGGCTACAATTGTGGACCATGTTGTCAATCACGGCCTCACCATGGAGGAGGCTGGTCGAAGGGTGCAACCCAATATTGGAAGAACTACTGTCAGTTCAATCATTCAAACATTCCGTAGGGAAAACAGGTATGCAAACAGTAATACACTGTACTGTACTGTGCCATCTCAGACACATCACATGTTACTGTACTGTATTTGCAATTTCACAAAAAGTTTACTCTGCACCACATAGGATTGTAAGACAACCTCGCGGAGGCGGAAGAGGGCCCCTTTTTACCCCACAGCAAGAAGAAGCCATTTGTGCAATGGTCATTGCAAACAATGCAATAAAGCTGAGAGACATACAAAGCGCTGTCATAGAGAATTACACGGTATTTGGCAATATTGAATCTGTTTCAATTTCAACAATTGACAGAGTACTCAAGAAAAATGAAATCCACATGAGCAAATGGCCCTGCTAGCAGCCATGGATGCAGCATGTGACGACATCACAGCAGGGTCCTGCAGAGGATGGATTCGCCACTCCAGGAGATACTTTCCTCGCTGCATTGCGAGGGATAACATCTGTTGTGATGTAGATGAAAATATGTGGCCAGACAGACAGGAACGTCTGGATGTGTCAGAATGATTTACTGTACTGTTACATGTGCTGTTTATTGTTCACATTAGTGCACAGCTCTACCAAATGGGTGATTTTATGTTTACATGTATTCTACAGTGCACAAGTGACTGTAGCATATTTTTCTTTTGCACAATTCTGTAGGATTACAAACACTTCTACACAATGGAAATGTGAAACGTACGTATTCAGTGTCTCAGTTACTCCCAAGACTCCCATAACATCTACAGTGACTTTACTGCACATTTCAGATGGCTGTACAGGTAGGCCATAGTGCTGTCGTCAGCATTTTCAGGTGTCACCAATTGTTTTTGCAATGGGAAACACTGAAATTATAAACTGTCATAGTGGAAACATGACAATGCCATTTGACTATCTTGTTCATAAAGATGGTGTCAAGACTTTTCATTTTGATGGCACTGACAGTTTCATTGACATGGATACTTGCTTTTGAGGTATGGATAATCAATTCTGTGCATGTGACGTGCTTTTGCAGGCTATCCACTAGGTTTTGCAGTTTGCACTAATTGTTTTGGGAAATGCACTAACTGCTGTGCAAATGTTAATGGTGTTCTGAGAAACGCACCAAAGCGACTGAGAAAAACTGTAAATGCAGCATGGTTGTTGGTGCCAGATGGGCTGGTCGGAGTATTTCAGAGACCTGTGATCGAATGGGATTTTCACATATCCAGTCATTGGAAGTTCTGTGGGTGAAAATGGTTCTAACTGATTCGAACAGATAAGAAAGCAACATCAACTCACATAACAACTCATTAGAACCAAATATGCAAAGGAGTATGTCTGAATGCACAACACCTTGAAACAGATAGATAGATAGATAGATAGATAGATAGATAGATAGATAGATAGATAGATAGATAGATAGATAGATAGATAGATAGCCTCCACAGTCAACAGATCTTCTTCAGATCAGAGCACCTTGAAAATGTGGTAGAAAAGGAGATTCACATCATTGATGTGCTGAGTAAATATTACGGATCATATCAATATAGAAATATCTCAGGAGGTTCTAGCACCTTGCTAGAATCTATATCGAAAAGTCAGATATTAATATTTACAGAACTTATTATTACATGAATAACAGTTATAGCACACAATAACAGGAGAAGATGGATGTATCTATTCATTAAGTCCTCTTTTGAAGCCTCAAGATGAGCATATTTGCTTTTGCTAAAAAAAAGAACCCAAAAAAACATATGTGATGAGAAGGGACAGCCTGACTTTGCCCATTAACTAATTAGTTGTAAGTGACAGCCCGTTATTGAATGAGTTTGTGGTTTCATACCACAGATAACCTTTGATTTTTAAACATGGTATGACCAAGATTTGGAAAATAGACTTAATTCTTCTTCACTATGACCCAAAATGAGTGACTGAGCCCATAACATCAGTGTTTACAGTGATTAAGATTCACATCGATTTCCATTGCATCGAAAGTCTCTTTGGAACCACAGCTGTCACCATCTGTCACAACCTGGAAGATGCATATGTCTGGAGGGTCTAATGTCTTTGGACCCTCCAATTGCTCAGTCATGCAGCAGACTAATATTTAATTTTTACACTGTAAATTTAGCTTTCGGTTATTTGTATTCGAATTTGTCATTTTAGGATGCGTTTTACCGATTACTGGGGAAACCTTACTCCAAAATCTACCATCACATATCAGGCTTAATGTTTTCTGTCATGTTGGAATAAATACATGGCTCTACTCAAGATTTCTGGGTACTGCAGCCAGCTGAATTTCAAATATCCACAGTATCTCTTGCAGGCATCTGAGGCCACAACATGTGATATTTTCTAATGTGGTTGTAAAACGAAATGAAACTTCCTCCAAATATGAGTTTAGTCCTTCAGAGTGTCAACCTGCAGTCACTGCTCAGGGACGACTTTCCCCTCCGGTCCACCTCACAAGGAGCAGAGATCTGACCTTAATCTCAATTTGGGCCTCCTGCTAGGCTGCGAATTAAATCAGCTCTATCCCCTAGCATGTGCGTGTGTGTGTGTTCATATGTGTGTGTATGTGTTAAGAGGGCAACACCATATGGCCAGACTGATCATTAGGGAGGCTGCCGGAGGCAAAAACCGCTGGAGCTACTCTCCTTACACACATTTACACACACTCACATTTACACACACACACTAACTCGCTCGCTGAGTGTCACAACACATCGTGCTTGGAGGCTGTGACGGACCAGTGCACTTAAGCTTTTTCCTCGCACACAAACGAGCACACACACTCTCCAGTGTCGTAATGAAGGTCCTCCATGTCTCCACAGATGGTGTTTGTCTCCTAAAGTCTCATTGGTGCCGGTAAACAGAGAGCTAGCCGGACCAAGACAGACCTGCCTCTGGGCCCTGAACATACATCTGTGTGTGTATGTGTTTGCCATGTTTACCATGTCCCTATGTGTGTGTGTGCTGGCATTTCTTCAGTTCATCAGGAAAGTAGAGGGAAAGCCAACAGAGGAAAGACAAGGAAAGGAAAGAGACTAGAGAATGAGATGGAAAAGCAACAGAAAGATGAAAGAAGTGAAGGGAAAGAGGGATGAAAGTAGATTATCAAAACAAGTGGACAAAAAGCCTAAAGAACAGACGGAAGTAGGAGGAGAATAAAAGATTTGGGAGGAAGATACATGAAGGAGAGTTAAGGAAGGAAGAAAAGACTGTGGCAAGAAAAAATAATCAAAGGAAGAAAACAGGACTGCATAGCAAAGCTGAAAGAAATGGTAGGCTAGAGGGATGGAGGCACATGGAGAAAGCAGGAAAGAAAGAAAACTAAAGAGCCGTCAATGTGAGAAGAGAAGAAGGAGAGGGGGAAATTAGTCAAGTTGGATGTATACACTGTGGTTCGTGTAAACTCATCTTCAAAAACTGGTCACCAAAGCATTTAAGGCAAAGATGCAAGTCACCGAAAAAAGTGTATTCACATTATAAGAAAATGGAAATCTACATTTTTTTCCATAATTTAAAAACTGCTGTTTCAGTTATTTTATGTTTGATTAAACGGTTGATAAGCTGTCATGAGTCCTACGAATGTCACCAAGAGTGGGTCTCCTCCATTTACTGGGAAGTCAGTATCGCCTCATTGACTGAAGGTTATTTTACTCTGCTGAGCAGAATCATTAATATGTTTTCAGCTTAGAATAACATCAAGATTCGGCATTTGGGAGCCGGAGTAGTAACATGGATTAATCCACTTGACCCTAGATATTAAATATAATTTTCTTTTTTTAATGTAGAACTCAACACAACAGGTCTCATTCACCCAATGTTTTTATCTAAGTGCTTTCTTTCTAACTTTAACTCTCCAATGAATGAATCACAAGCAGATCTGGGTTCAGTCTGTTTCAGGGAGACTGGAGCAGCCAGGGATCGAACTACCAACCTTCCAATTAGCAGATAATCTGCTATACTTCCTTAATTAAAACTAGCCAATATAAAGTTTCTGTTTTGGACTTTACTTGCATTACATGACATCATTTTCATTTTTACAAGCTTTTTGATTGGGGTTAGACATCAAAGCAGTTAGCAAGACATAGAAAAATATTGTGGCATCAGTTCAAAGAATCATTTTTAATACTTAGAGAACTTATGGAAAAAACTGTGTATTTACAACACACATTGAAATAAAAGCCAACCATAGTTTTAGTCTGCAAAATCACTGAACATGTGATTGAAAATATTAGTAGAAATAGTAAAGGTAAAAACTACAAAAGGGTGTTTCGCTTTGCTTTCATTATTTTAGGACAAACATGGGGTTGGTGGGATGAAGGAGTCAGCTGGGGACAAGGTGAGAGGCAGTTGATTTGCTGTGGCGACCCTTAAAGGGAGCAACTGAAAGAGGACTTTGCTTTTGTTATTCTCCTTCTGGAAAATCCTTTTGTCCCTGTGACATTTGTCGGGTAAATCCACCAAGAACAACGCATGATGCCGTTAAAGAACAGTGCTCTCAGAAGTTTGCCACTTTCTGTTGCGACCAGTCCTTCAGGAGCAGAAAAAAAAGCAGGAAGGAGACCAAAGATTGCAGGAAGAGATGGGATCAAATGGCAGACAATAGAGAAATGAAGAAATGACAGTTTGTAACCGTGTCAGAGTTGAAAGTGAGTCGATGTCCCAAGTGAGCTGCTGTTCTTGAGGCGTTGTTTAGTAGTGAGGGTAACTGAAGTGAGAGTGAGCGGTACTGCAGACATCATAACTGGCTGCTGTGGTGAGCGGAAAAAGCTGCAGACTGAACAGTCAGTGTACATTCAGGCCATCACCTGTGGTCATGACTGAAAATATGTGGTTGCAAATAATATATGAAATTAGTTTCCTTATGTGGGTTCCCACCACATATCTGAAGTCTTTACTCTTTCTCTGAGTAGAGCAACAGCTACATTTTTGACAGCAGAGGTGAGAGAGTGGCATCTGATCAGGATGCATTTTCAGTACCTTTCACTGGACCCTCGGGCCGACTAAAGGCCGACTCGTGTCCGACTCATCTGTTCTGGAAACACAATGGAAAATGTGTGAGAGTTTCAGTATACAAGAAGTGTGTCTATTCATACTATCCAATTTAAATGGACCTAAATCTTAAATAGTCACAACAGAATAACCCAAGTTTCTGCTGTAACAAAAAGCACATCTTACTTTAATTCTGAGCCTTTCTGTAGGTCTCTAGAAAATTAATTGCGTGATGGGGAAACGACTGTTTGTGTGAGGAGATTTTGAGGAGGCCAAGGTATTAATAACCCCAACTGTAAGAGAAATACCTGATTCTACTGAAGAATTTGACCAGAAAGCTTATATTATGGCTTCTTACAAAACCTCATTTTATTATAATTCTGTGTGCAGAGGATTAAGGGTTTTCTCAATCCACAGTTTGAGTCTTACCTCAATTTTTGGTTCACATTTTTGGTTAACTTTTTTTATTTTTTAATGGGGCATAGATAAGAAAAAAATGGGAGACATTTTTACCACAGTGATAATCACTTGACTGTGACTGATCTTTAAAAATTAGAGCTTTCATCAGACTAGCACCACAGGAAGAGCATTTGCATAACATGAGACGCTGGTCATTAGTGTTGCAATTTTAGTATCACATCTATACACTTATATGTAATTATGATAACTTAATATTTTATAAAATGTCAAAAGATTCTTTATTTATGCCCCCGTTACCAGGCGAAATTTTAGTTTTAGAAAGCCCAACTCGTACTCTACCAAAGCAAAAATGCAACACAACAATGATGCATTCAACTGATATGAGTGATAGTAGCATATACAACTCTTCACCAGATGTGCTGGATTTTGCAGCCTTCTTATTTCAATAAAATTAAACAGTCCTTTTTGGAAGCAACAGGAACATCATCCTCCTCCTACCTTTGTCTCCAGAGCTAAGCAGTATGATCGGATAAATCAGTTTCGTAGAAAAGATTTTAAAAAACTGACAAGTGCTTAATGTCTTCCATCCAGGTGCTAATGCCAAGCTGCGCTACCAGATCACATCAGGAAACACCATGGGCACCTTCGACGTGGAACCTGAAGTGGGCACCATCTTTGTGGCTCAACCTCTTGACTATGAGATGGAGCAGCGCTACGAGCTCCGGCTGGTGGCCTCAGACGGGAAGTGGGAGAACGAGACACTGGTGGTCGTTCAGGTGGTAAATCGCAACGATGAGGCACCAGTTTTTAGCCAGACCGAGTATCACGCTGCTGTGATGGAAGAACTCACCCAGCTTCCTGTTTTCATCCTAGAGGTTAGCGAATCTGTTTGTGTCGTATTAAAAGTTACTTAAAGGACTCTTATTAGTCATTTTAGATCGGATTATGTTCACTATAATCAACTCAGTTGTGATTTTAAAACACTGACATTAGAATAGACAATGCGGTTTTTCAAGTTTTAGTCGCGTCGTAAAAAATTATACAAAATCATATATAATTAAACAGCAATTTATGTTCTTAAGAATTTGACATTTCCTTTTCTGGTGATGCTTAGCGGGAATTTTTATGACTTTTGCAATGCAACAGACAGAGCAACTGCTAAAAGGAGTCACACTCACAGCATTGTCTTTTTCAAATTCTTACAAACGGTTTAAGCTGAATTTGATTGGCTGCTCTTAGGAAACTCCCATAAACAGAGCTGAGCTCAGCCAAGAACCCCAAATAGAGCCAGACTAAGCTAAGTTCTCTTTGTTTTCCACTACTAATAAGTGCCAAGTTTTTACTCTTTTCACACAACAAAATAATGGATTAGTCAATTTATGACCATATACAGCGTAACTACAAAACACATGAATGGATGGATTGATGGCATGTTTTCATTTTTTTTGTAACTGTTAGCCATTAGCTTTAGCCTCTAGCCTTAAGCACTGATCACATGTCCACTCAGTCCAGATGAAACTGTTTAACATATAAACTTGAGAAAGTAGCACCTCCCAAACATACCTTTAAGATAAAGGAGTTTATTGTGAAAATGTTAGTGTTTATATGAACAATATGTGAAAATGTATCAGATGTACTGGAAACAAACCTAATTGTGTTTGTTACATTAGGAACATCGAGCTGTATTAGCCTGGAGCAAAAACCTACCTGAGATCAAGTGACCACATACTAACACATCGCACATGTATGAAATTGGTTAGCACAATATTAGCTGACAGAGGCGCCAGTGTTTAACCAACCAAAACCTCCTGACAGGAACTGCCTGCCATTTGAAAAGTTGCTTCAGAAAAGTCAGAGTCAGCCTCCTCCTCCTGTGGCTTTCATTTCGTCACACCTATCACCGGTAATTCACAGTAATATGCATGTGCCGCCAAGCTAAATCAGATTAAAAAGGTGGAAGCGCGTCTGGGAGGCCAGGGAAGTAATCTCTGTCAGAGAGGCATGTGTCACCAAGCCCTCAACCTGGGCCTACTTCCCCTCGCCTGCTGGAATTGATTTGATGTGCGTTTGGTTCCTCTCTAACGCTCTCGATAGTTTTTTCTGCTACGCGGCGACCAGGGCCTCCCTCAACGCCTGCCACTTTCAGCCCTTGCCCTCAAATATAATTCAGCAGATAGCGAACAGAGGGGAAAATCCAATTTGAAATGAATATTTTTTGACTTCACCTGCGCAGCAGCCTGCTCTGCGGTGCCGCGGCTGCTCATCTTCAATATTGTGTACCTGCATCACGTTGTCAAGAAATGCAAAGAACCCACATGGGGGAGGTGGCTGGGGAAGGGAGGAAGGGGGGATGACTTCAAAGCCTTCTGTAAACAAACCCTCTGGTGAGAAAAGAGGAAGAGAAAGGGTAAAAGTGTACTTTTTCTTGCTTTTGTCTGTGTCTATTAACTTTTAATTGCATTGTGTGTCTCCTTGACAGATGTGAGAGCTCGTCTCGTTTCTGCTGCTCTTGTCCCCTTGTTCAGAGAGATAGCAGGAAGGCTGGTTAATTAAGCAAACAGGACAAAGCAACTGAGAAATGTTTATTCCTGTGTTGGCAAGTCCCCTTGTGTAGGGGCAGCTGCTGCAATCAGCTCCCTGCCTCGTGTCCTATTTGTTGGGCTTGACATTTGTACATAATGAACAAGCAGTTCAGCTTTTTTAATAAGAAACTGCCTGATGTATAAAAGAACAATAAAAAAAACTGTTTCTTTAAAGAAAAAAAATGTTATTGAATGGACTTGCGACGACAAATGTGACAGCTTGCGATTAACTTTTGCTGCAGTCCTATAATGAAGCCACTTTTTTAACAAGGAAATGTTCAGTTGGTGTTTTTTGATGATTATTTTTTATGTATTTGTAATTTTTTAAGTTTAAAATTATTTTCAACATCATCAAAAGCTTGATTAGTAAGTCTGCAATAAGTTTCGTGCTTTAATTCTGAAGACATTTTCAGCCCTTTTTCCACTTTTCCAATTTAAAAATGGGGACTAGTCAGCATTTCATACACAAAAGCACTTCAAATAATTTGAATAAAGATCTGATGTTATAAAATGCAGCATCTGGCTTAAAGCCCAGAATACAGTTCATGCATCTGTGTGTCCAGAGGAATCTGGGTGACATAAATTTTGTCATCTCGTGCAGAAACAGGTTGTCAAAGGCTCTGTGAAACATCAAATTTTAAAACAGTTCCTTAAGGTAAACCATAGCAGTTAACAATAATGGTATCTGTTAAAGTATGTGCTCCTGGTAAATGAAAAAGTTAGGAATGAATATGTTTATTTACGCTTAACAACATAATACTTTAGGATATTAATGTGAGGGACCATTAGTATTGGTAATACTGTGATGTTAACAATATTGATATTGTGGTATGGCCACCTTTATATTTCAACACAACCTGAACTCTCTTAGCCAAGCTTTCTCATCATTTCTTTAAGTGGTCTTCAGGCTTCTTCAAGGACATTCAAACCTCTTCTTTAGATGTTGGCTGCCTTCTATTCTGCTTCAGTAATGTTGAGGTCCAGACTCTGGGGAAATTCCATTGTTTGTTTTTCCATCTAGGTATATTTTATTGCACTGGCAGTGACTTTGCGACCATTGCCATGCTGAAAAATGAAACTATTTCCAATCAGACAGGCTAGAAGGCAATGTGTAAATGAAAATCTGATGGTGTTTTTCTGCGTTCAAAATTCTGACAAATTTTGACAAAATCCCCAACAACAGTAACTGAAATGCAAACCCAAACCATCACAGAACCTGCAGTTTTTGCAGACTGCTAGTTAAAAAATGTGCCCAAAGATAGTTCTTTGCTAAGCTATCCGTTATGTGTGTATGCAACACTGGTTCATCCATGGAGTTATAGATGGGCTTTGTTATGCTTAAATGTCACAGGTACAGGGCATTTCGTTGCCCTGTACCTGTGACATGTGCAATGACAATAAAGTTGAATTCTAATTCTATTCTATTCTAATATTCATTGGCTTAGGAAAAAAAAAACAATCATCTGAAAATGATCAGGTACAAGAAGTGGATTGAAAATGAGTGAAGAAGCAGCCAGTGTGCAGAAAGCCTGGAGAACTATTGCTTAAGACCACTTTAAAATATTTCCAGAAAGCCTGGCTCCTTGAAAGAAATCAGGGGAAACATTTACACAGTGCTTTATATCACCTGGAAATTTCTAGTAACACTGTGACTAAAACAGCAAGCTTGATCTTTAATTTTTAATTTGAACTACAAACTCAGTGTTTTGAGAATTTTAGA
Organism: Rhamphochromis longiceps; assembly: GCF_057381845.1. Classification (NCBI taxonomy): domain Eukaryota; kingdom Metazoa; phylum Chordata; class Actinopteri; order Cichliformes; family Cichlidae; genus Rhamphochromis; species Rhamphochromis longiceps. The sequence goes on from NC_140567.1 coordinate 30,670,762, forward strand.
TTTTATTTTACTGTTATATTTCTGTGTAATTTTTGTAGGTATCAGCTACAGATCCCGATCAGGAAGCTGACCAGAGTGCTCTTCGCTATTCCCTCCATGGCCAGGGTGCTGGTGGTGAGTTTACCATTGATGAGCGCACTGGACGAATCTATGCTCAACGTCGACTGGACCGCGAGGAGCGCCCTGCCTGGAGATTCCTTGTCCTCGCCACAGATGAGGGAGGGGCAGGTCTCACAGGATTTGCTGATGTACTTTTAGAAGTCAGAGACATCAATGACAATGCTCCCTTCTTCCCCTGCCCAGCACTGGAAGTAGATGGTTGTTTTGTTGGTCAAGTGCCTGAAAATTCACCTGCAGACACATCCGTCATGGAAATGCGTGCCATGGATCTGGATGACCCCAATGAGGGCAGGAATGCCTTGCTCACATACAGCATCATCAAGAACATTCGCAACGAGATCAACCTCAACCTGTTCTCTATCAATGCCACTACGGGCACCATCTACACAGTACTACGCTCTCTGGACAGGGAGATGGAGGACCGGTATCTGGTAGTGGTGGAGGCCCGTGATGGAGGGAGTTTGGCAGGGACAGGGACAGCCACCATTATGGTTTCAGATGTCAATGACCATCCACCCATCTTCACTCAGAGACTCTACAATACTCAGGTGAGTCAACCTCGCTAACCTTCTTTAAACATTTACATTTATTTTACCAGTGATGCATGTAAATAGATCACTTACTTCTATGTGTTGATCAGGTGACTGAGGACCTTGAGGTGAATAGCGAGGTTCTTGTAGTTTCTGCCACAGATGGAGATGAGGGCGAGAATGCTGTGGTAACCTTCAGCATTGTAGGTGGTGATGAAAACAGAAAGTTCTTTGTGGAGACAGACAAAGTGAATCGACGTGGCGTAATAAAACTTAAGAAGAAAGTTGACTTTGAGAAGCCTAACGAAAGGACTTTCAATCTGACCCTGAAGGCCGAAGATGCCGATTTCTTCAGCCTCGCCTATTGTCTCATTCAAGTGGAAGACTCCAATGACCATCCTCCTGTCTTCTTTCCACAATTCTATGAGTCACCAGCTATGTCTGAAGATGTGCCAGTGGGGACAATTGTTGCTCAAGTTACAGCTTCTGATCTAGATTCTGGCCAAAATGGGCGTTTCTCTTATAGTATATCCAAAGAGTCAGATCCCTACAATCAGTTCCTGGTGGACCAGTCTGGTTGGGTTGTAGTTGCTGATTCTTTGGACAGGGAGAAAATTTCACAGCACAGGATCATGGTCTTGGCTACAGATGCAGGGAGTCCCCTCCTGACTGGCACTGCCATTGTTGTGGTGACTGTACTTGATGTTAACGACAACGGGCCAGAGTTTGAGGTCCCCTACAAGCCTGTTGTTTGGGAGAACACAGCTGCACCTCAGCCAGTGAAAATGAATGAAACCTCCTTGCTCCTTCATGCCACCGATCGCGACACCTCCACCAACAGTGGGCCATTTTCCATACGGCTTCTGATGCTCACCTCAGACGCCACCAACTTTAACCTGACGGACTTTCGGAACGGAAGCGCAGCCATCACCGCGCTCCGCGCTTTTGATCGTGAGCGGCAGAAGGAGTACCGCCTCCCAATTCTCATGATTGACAGCGGCTCTCCTCCAATGAGCTCTACTAGCACGTTGACAGTTGTGATCGGCGACAGGAATGATCATCCCCACTCACCTGGACACACCAACTTTATTGTCTACAGTTATGAAGGTATGTTTTGTTTTTATCTAATTCAATGAGGTTTCCAATGCTTAATTTTTGAGACTAGCTCCATGAAACCTATATATTATTACATAATTTGGTTCCAAATGTCCATGATCAAAGCTACAGAGTTTGCTGAGGTTTATGAAAATAGGTTCTGAAGTCCTAGTCTGTGAAAAAAAAGTTTTTTTTTTCATGGCCATGATCAAATAAAACTACACACAGATCACATGAAGCGTGTTGTGTCAAAAAAAAGGGTTGATTTTAGATGTGACAGCAAGTTTTTCATTGTTCACCACTATTCATCTGTTGCATCTATGACATTTTCATTCAGTGATCTCATTGTTGTCCCCGAACAGAGAAAATTAAACGTGGGCATGTTTCACTAAATGTGCCGAATGCACAATGTGATTTGCGAAAACAAAGTGTTTTTGTTCATCGCGATGCTTTTCATTTGTAAAAACAGTAAGCATGCAAGAGCCCTGTAGGGTCTGTAAATTTATCTGTAATTTGTGAAACATAATGCTGCTAACATTTGTGGTGTGAACAGTAGCTGCAAAAACTGTGAAACTGGCCCCAGGCTTTTCTCTGATTTAGTGAGGCATCAAAGTGAACCAGTGTAAAATAAATGTAAACTAGCTGCACACTGATGAAAACTGATTGAAAACTGGAAATTGATGAAAACACGATGTTTAAATAAATGTGTGCTGTTTGTATCCACAAAATTTAGACATTCATTTGGTTTTGGATTTTTCTTTCATGAGAGTCTCACCGTTCAGTCTAGTATTTTACACTCCACTGGAGAAAGTTTGGGTGTACTATTGCTTGAACACGCCTTTACCCCAGAACATAATGTATTATATTATATTGTCCCAGTTAAAAGTTCCCTGGTCACTCTGAGGGATTCAGCATGGTTTCTTTTTAAACCTTTAGGTCTCTATTATCCCACCCTATCACATAAAAATCTCCTCACATCAAGCGTTTAATGCACTGAGTGGCCCTTTAGTGCCATTTTTCAGTGCAGTGTTTAGGGTCTTCACCCGTACTTTCATTTTTCCACATAAGAAAAAAATAAGGATGCAGTTGAGCTGGTAGAAGGCATAATCACACAACTACAACCAGGAGGGTAGCTCGGTCGATCCCCAACTTCTCCAGCCTCATGCCGAATTATCCTCAGGCAAGTTGCTAAACCCCAAGTTGCCCCAGATGCATTCATCGAAGGGCGAGTATGTGTGCGAATGTTAGGAAGCTAGGTATAGATTAAGCTCTGTATGAATGTGTGTGATTGGGTAAATGAGACTTGAGGTAGAAAGGCGCTATATATCACCATTTATCATTTACAACAAATCTGAGATGCCTGCCTTTTTGTTCTGTCACTATTTAGGTTTAGGAACAGATTGTGTTTTATGCTCTTTCACAGCATTAACCACACATTACAAGTCAAATTTCTCCCATTTGCAGCAAGCATCTCCTCAGTTTTCTTGGTCACCATATTGATGCGTCCTTCAACAGCGGAGCACATTTAATTATGGTCTCTTGCTGTCTCCTTCTGACATTTAGGGACTTTTTAAAGTCCGCCAGACTGCCTTCAATATTGAAAAATGACACTAAAGCGTTACCCAGTATGTTTTAACATGTGACACCTGCAGGTCCTGACCAAGCGTCAGTATGTAACGTGTTGGGAGTGAGAACGAGTTGCCCTCCCACCACCTTCTGAGCGCTCTCCACTCATGTTGTTAAAACTGTACTTGTCACAGTCGACTGCTCACAGCCTCCTGCTCCAGCCCACATCACTTATTTAGCGTTTCATACCATCTGTCGGCCCTCTGTAATTTGCTGGAAAAACTAAGGTATTCTGTAATGTATTTTTAGTGGATTCCCTCTCGGGGGCCTTTCCACATGAAAGTGCATTAACCTGCTAATATGAATCCATCACGTACCTTAACAACATACCATGAAGCAAACAATTAAGACCAGCTTAAGTCCCGGGTTTGATGAGCACATAAACAGGAGGCTTTTTTAAAAGGCAGCTGATTTCACGGCTAAAGAGATTACAGAGCTGTGTTCAGCTTTTTTTGGAAGAGGGGGAAACTAATGCGTGAACATATTACTGCTGTGCCGTCAAACCATGACCGTGTGTGCCAATGAGGCATTGCCCGTCACCTTATCTCCTTAAAGAAGCCTCTACTTTTTTTCCTTCACTCTTAATATTTGGATTGTACCGGAGGGACCCTTTGTGCTCAAAACTAATTCCTCTCAAAGCTTATACATTTTTGGACTTTTTTGTTTCTTTTTTTTTCCCACCTCCTGACAGGTATTCTCCAGACGACAGTGCTCGGACAAGTTCAATCCCCCGACCTTGATGACTGGAGTGAGAAAGTGTACCGTTTTGAAGGCAAACCAACCAGGTACTTTGATCTCATCAGCTGAAAACTCTGAGATGCCTGAAAGGTGACTTGCAGAAAGAGAGTGATGGAGGTGAAAGCACAGATGGATAAATTAAGTAATGCAAAAAGAAAAAGAAGGAGATATAGATAAAGTCAGAAGTATGGCAATAATATTGAAAATATAGAGAAAGATTCTTTTAATTAAATCACAATTAAAGACAAAACAAAGAAAAGACAGGAAGGAAAAGAAGTAGAAGAAAAATTTGAATAAGGCCATTTTCCCACATGCACTGCAGCCCTGAACTTTTCTAGTCCTTCCCCAGCTGAGGCATATGTGAGAACACAAACGTTCATGGCAGTTAGATCAAGCATTAAATAGTTTTTGACCCTTCACCCCTTTAAAGTAAATCTTCATGTAATCGTCCTCAAGATGAGAATTTCCAGCAGTGCAAACACATCTGATATGATCTGCTTTAGTGCTCTAAATGTGAGGAAGTGCAACTTCAGATAATGTCCTTACCTGATCGTCTGGACCTTGTCTGGAGTTCAGCTTAAGTCACAGAGAATCATGCGTGTAAACACTTTGAGGACAGGAAAGAGATTCATGATGAAGAGAAGAGATGGAAACAGATACAGGCTGGTTCTTTTAAACATTTTGAATGTTCTCAAATGGAAATGCTGCTTTGTTTTAGGCAGGCAAATGCATTTTTTATGACTCCAGACAGGCTGCAGTTTCAATGTATTCCTTTGTAGCTTAGGATTGTGGTTGTGCGATATCTTAAGTAAGCAGTGACATTTCAAATCTGTTTGTTTATTCATCTAGTTAACGTACTATTCATAATTAAATAATAATGCAAACCTGATGTTCCTTTTGATTTTAATTTGCACAATAAGACTATAAAATATATCCAAAATGTAAAATTGTACCGTTTGCACCTTCCACTGGAAAACCAACGTAAATGTAGAATACAGCTCACGAAACTCTGAACAAGGAATGAAACAATTAAAACATGAATGACAAGACGATGTTTTTTGTTGGGATTAAAGATGTATGCACAATATCACAATATACAGTGTGATTTGGACCAATCTACACACTCCTGTTGAGCATATTATGACCAGTTTTGGATGAAAGAATCCAGAGAACGACAGATGTAAAGTAGTTTTACGATGTGTTGGGACTAATACAGAAAAGATTCCCTGCTAAAGTGTCCCTTCTCATGTGACACGCAGCAGCAAGAAATGCACAAGAGAAAAAGAGAGAAAATAAAAGAGCTGCACAGGAGCTGACAGATTTAAAATAAAGAGGGAGAGACAGTACAAAGGTGCCACGCGACAAAGGGGAGAAAGGAAAATTGGGACAGAGAAACAGGGAGTTTGAAGGGGGAAACAAAGAAAGAGTGAAAGAGAATGAAGGGGAAGAGGACAGGAAGGAGAGAGATAGAAAAGGGGATCTGACTTGTCAGGAACAGTGCTATTAATACTTCATAACCAGCGGTATTGAAAATTCCCAGTGAAGCACGGCGAGGGCGCACTCATTTTGTTTGATGAGGCAAGGTTTCACGCGGACCCATTGAAAGGAGAGCCTGATTGCGCTCCCTGACACCTTTTCTTCTAATGAGATACCTGTAAAGAGGGACGACAAGAGACGACAAGAAATGGCCGAGAACAAAGGAACCACGAGAGAGAGAATTACCATAGATGCCCCTCATCAGAGCATACAGCAGATAGCAGTTTGTTCACAGTATAGATCAGCTTTAGGTTGAATGTTATTTACATATAAAAAGATACAATCTAGGGGAAAATATGAAAAAGCGTTCTGGTAAGGTGAAGGAGCCCGAGGGGCTAAAAACATCCATCTATTTCTTCTTGCTGTGCGGCAACAGTGCTAACCACCGTGCCACCGTGCTGGGCTAAAAACATGTCAAAGCTAAAAAAAAAAAAGTGCTATTTGGGGACATTCAGTAAATCACAAAACGCACAAAATAACCAGAAAACCTCAGCATTCTGCCTCAGCAGACAGCGATTTGTTTGGAATTGATCGGTATGCTATGTTTTCATTTGTTTCCTGTCTGTGAAGTGCTTTGACATGTTTGGAAATCTCTCAAGCGTGACGGTATTCCAGGAGACGGTACATGAGAGCTTGTTTTGTAGCGGCAGCACAAGCACCGTCCGCAGACTCATTTTGGCCTCAGTTCAGTAACGCTTAATTAATTGGTCTAGTCTGAGCTCTGAAGGTCACTTCAGTGTGAAGAGGTTAAATATTAACATGAGCCAGCGGCACATGTTCTCCACAAGGTTTGGGATCCACTCTGTAGTGCAGCAGAGCAGAGATTGCCAGAGTTTTCCAGATCAAGAGTCCCCCCCACCGGCCTGGATCCATGTTCAACAGCTGACCTCCATCTGGTCAGAGTTTGATCTGACAAATCCCATCTGAGAAAGATTTTATCCGGATTGAAGATTTCACTGGGAACTTTATGAATGTGTTTGGTTTTCCAAGCACGAGGAACAGCTGAAATGTCTGAATTTGTATTTGCCTTATAACAATAAGTCCTTGAACTAATGCATTTTCTGCAGCAGGAATTCTGCTCAACAATTATAATATCCAACCTATCCATCATACCCTTAATAGACAGATAATAAATGGTTCCTTGCAAACAGACCTCCAGAGTGGAAGAGGTTAATAAAGTGTATTTCTGCACTGCTTTTTTTTTGAAATCCAGACATAAGTATTTATGTAACATACATAAATCAAAAATCCGAAACGGTACACACACTTTTTTTGCTGGGACTGAAAATAGCACCCGCTTCTTATGCAAGAAAGAAGCAGATATGATGTATTTTAACAAATATAATTCTTTTTTTTTTTTCTTTTTTTTTTTTTTTCTTTTTAAATGACATCAGAAACAGCAGTATGCGACATTACGTGATGGCAGAGCTTCAGTTCATCCTTTGTCATTTTTTTTTTTTTTTTTTTTCTTTTTAATAAATAGGACAGGGGGAATGAATGAGAGAAAGAGGGGGAGAGAAAGAAAGAAAACCAAAGGGGAGAAGAGACGGTGAGAAGGGGGGGGAAGAGAGAGAAAAAAAAAAAAGAACTCCTGGGTCACCTGTATGGAGAAAAAAAAAAAAACAAACAAAAAAAACAAACAGAGGAGACAGCAAACAACAAAGAGTAACATAATAATAGAGAAAACAAAGCACCATCACAATAAACTAGCTAGTCATAGATATCAATATTTACTAAATAATAAACGATATTGTGCAGCACGCAAGATAGACAGCGCACAGTGTGCTTTGAGGCAGCAGCCAAGAAAGCTTTAGTCCGCGTCTGTGAATACCCATGTGTGCATACCTGTGTGGATCAGCATGCTTGCATTCCAAAGGTTTCTCCATGTAATGATCTGCTAGGGAGTGTGGGGGGGCCACAGCCCCGTCCTCCAGGGTGTGAAGCGGGTATGGAGGAGATCAAATATAATTCTAAGCAGCAACAGAAAATAAGTCAAACTAATCTTTCTTTCGCTCTCTCAGGTTGTTCAGTCTGAACCAGAGCTCAGGTCAGCTCAGTATTAGGGAGGGAACTCCTCCCGGCTCATACCACCTGCAGGTTCGTGTATCCGACAGCACCTGGCCAGACGTCACCTCCACCGCCCAAGTAGACGTCACAGAGCTGCACCACGTTGCCTTGCAGCGTGCTGCCTCCATCCGCCTGAGCAGTGAGTCCCAAAGTGAAGATGTCAGATTGTTAAAATATGAAAATACACTTGTTAACCTCAAACAAAACAGTTGTTAGTCATGGAAATGACTTAACAACATCTCAGCGCACTGACACAAGACGCACATTTACACCCTCCTGTGACTGTCGATGTGGCACAGTGCTTCAGGGTCTCAGTTTCAGGGCTGTCAGCTCGATCAGGCTCCATCAGCATTGGCACACAGACGCAATATTGGAAATAACTCCCTGCTCCTCTTCTTCTATCATCTCTTGTGTTCCCTGCTGTTTATTTTCAGCTCCATCTCTTCAGACTTTCTTGTCTCTTCCCTTTTTTCCTTCTGTTTTATTCACCTTTTCATTCAACTTGTAGTATCAGGATATTTCTGTCTGTCCGCTGCTTTTTATGCTGCCTCTAATTTCCCATGGTGATTTTTGAAGCTAGTAAACAAATCTGTTCTCCTCCCCTCCTTCTTCTTCTTCCAGACCTGACAGTGGAGGAGTTTTTCAGTAGTAGTGGTGGAGGTGAGAAGAGTCGCTTTTCCCGTCTGGGTCTGACGTTGGCTGAACTCCTGCAGACTTTGCCGGAAAACGTCCAGATCTTCTCTGTGGGTGATGCCAGCAAACATGGTGGGAGGGCGCTTAATGTTTGGTTTGCTGCCCACGGCTCTCCCTACTACAAGGCTGAGAAACTGCACGGCTACGTGGCAGCAAACAAGGCCAAGGTGAGGAAAGACTTAGAGTCTGGAAAATACACTTTAAACTATTTAAATGTAGGAATATAAATTATGTTAAATTATTATACTTTTTGGCATTTTTTCCACTCTCTCTAGTGTTTCAGTTGAAAGGTGGCATTTCTTGAGCACATTTTTGATGTTTAATAAAAATCCATTATTTACATTTTTCTTTGTAAGTTAAAAACCAGTTATTTAATCCAAAACCTTCAAAGGCTAATTTGTGATTTTTGTTACTGGAAATCTCAGGAACTTACTTTCTCTTCGGTCGGGAAAATCAAAGAGGAAGTGCCCCAATCCAACAAGCAAACAGATAATTGTGCAAAAGCTAAATAAAGTGAAGCAAGGTGAAGTGTGAAAACGTAAACGTGGTGAACTGACGGGAAAAATGAGCCATCCAGTTTACATCTTCAGCCATAGGATTAATGATGCATTAATTACACTCAATTACATGTTACATTCACATATTCATATGTGCAGTTCAACAGGCAGAGACATTTAACACAAAGTGTAAACTATTTCACACTCATGCACACCCACATGCCAGGAAAAGTGAAAAATTGATCATACATTAATATGTGGACATGTTGCTTCAGCATGTCTCTCTTCAGTGATACACCCACATATGCACGCAAGTATGTGCGTGCATATGTACACACTTGTATACTTTTATATGAAAATATACCATTAAAGCATTGGGAGCTGCTTCTGATCTCATTTCTGTGACAGGCAGGCAGATGATGGCAGTTGGTGAATCATATAAATATGCATATTAAATAAACACACTTGCGCAAACATAGACAGCCGAGCTAGATCAAATATCTAACTGTCAGCTGTCGCTCAGCTGACGTCTTGTTTAAAAGACTGCATAAAAGTTATGACACTGGCAAAGCAATAATGTGAATAAATCTATTAGGAGAAAGAGAGATTTGTAGCATACTGTAATATAACTGCAGTTCACATTAACATCTTCAGTTACTATATGCACTATGGGGTTCATAATTTGTATTTAGTTTTACTTCTGCTTCCAAGTGGCCAATAAAACCAAAATATGAGCAAAAACTGAAAAGTATATTACTAAAACAAAACCATCTAATATTACTGACAATGGAGCAAAAGATAGCTACAGAAATGTGTAATGTATTGTCGTAATACATGTCTGTACAGATATCAGTTTATACACACAGCTCGATTCAGTTCAGTTAATTCTGGTTCTGTTTAATTCGATTCACTTTTATTTATACATCGCCAAATCACAACCACAGTCGCCTCAAGGCACTTTATATTGTAAAGACCCAAAAATAATATAGATAAACCCCAACACTCAGACGAACCTGTATAAAGAAGCATTTGGTAACAGTGGGGAGGGGAAAAAAAAACTTTTAGCAGGAAGAAACATCTGGTTCAGCCTCAAGAAGGGGTAGCTATATGCTGGGGGATAAAGTGAATCAATATTACTGTACATATGCTCACATGAAGGAAACAGTGCAGGAAATTACACCAGAAAGCTATTTCACTCAATGATTAAATAATAGTGTTTAATAATACTGATAATATACACAGAAACACTACAGCACTGGGAATAAATACATAACACCAGAGACAGTATAAGAGAAAAACAAAACAGTCAAAGGAAGCTGAAAGGAAGATGAGAAAAACAACCTTTAACACCTTATTGCATGTGTTTTATTATCATATTGTGACTGTTTATGCAATAAATACACTTTTTTTTTAATATCCTGAAAGTAAAGTTCATTTTAATCAAGGTTTAAATAATTGCCTGGTGGCATTACTGCTGATTAACTAGGCTTAGTTGTAGAAGTATAACACATAAGTACATAATTCCTTCCCACTTTGGTTACATAGCTGTCGGGGTGTCTTGATGATTTTCTTGAAGTATACAAATTTTCTACACTGTTGCCTTCTACAGCAGGGTATTAGCAGTGTTTTAGTTTTACTTTGTGCATAATGCTCATGTTAAGGCATAACTGCAAAACAAACTACACATTGTGTGTTTAGAAAAGCCTTCATATTACCAGAGATGCAAATATTGTTCAAATATTGAAGCTAACATAAATCCTGTCAAAGTGTCAAGACACAGATAGTTAGCACATCTCCAGCTTTAATGCAGCTTGGCTCAAAAGCCTAATCAGCACCTACAACAATAAAAATTTGTTAAAGTATAAATAACACAGCATGATTTAAAATAACTTCCATCAAATGCTGAAGATGAAAGGTACGTCTTTAATTATCTCAGGGTTAAGAGGAAAAGTGTCTTGGCTGATTTAGAACAAAAATGTCAGAGAGATACAAAGTCATCACGAAAAAAGACGATGTTGAAACTGGCTCTGGAGCCAAAATCTAAAGCCGTGCCTGGGGAGTGTAAGTCACAGTGGATGAGAGTGTCAGCTGAATAGCTAAACTCCAAAAAAAGAAATACACACAGTTGGAGAGAGACAGGAAACCCTGAGGGACTCTGATGAAAACCTCTCACCCCCTACCCCCCCTCCAAAAAAGTAACAAAACGAGAGAAAAGAATCAGGATGACAAGCAGGGAAGCGAGTGAATTTGGCAACGGAAAGCAAATGACAGCAAAACTTTAAGAGGAAGGGAAAATGACAGAGAAACACCAAAGTGCATAAATAACAGTAAGGGAAATAGAGTAAATTCAGATTTCACTGATGCAGGTAGACATCAGATCAAAGACGTTTCCTGTCATTCTCTGAAATTCTCTAATATGTTCAAACAGAGCTCATGACTTCAATGCTGTTAGTTTGAGTTTGCTTTCCCCCCATGCTAGTTTTAGTTTCACTCATTTCACACACAGTACTTAGTCTTATTTGAAGTTTAACGACACAGCACTTAATCTGTCTTGATGGGCTTATATTTGATTTTTAATTAGTTGTGTGCCATTTTTTATCTTCATTTCAGCTTTAGTTTTGTTTCCTCTGCTTAATCATAGGTCAGCTTTATACCTAACTGAATTGGACTCATCAGTTTAATCAAAGACAAAAAATGCCAAGGTATGAAACCTTGGTCCATGGGTTTGGACCAAACGCCAGCTTAAATTTTAGCTTCATGGTTGTTTTAGTTTTGGTTAGCCAAGCTTATCCTAGTTTCGAGGATACCTACAATCCTACAATGTGGAAAATAAAGTTTTCACCTGAGCAGTCCTATAAAAAACTAAGTACACATAATGCAAATAACTAATGCAGTCAACAAGATTAGAGATCCAAATACCAAGGAACTACTATATGAACCAACACAGATAAAAAACACCTTTCAAGAATATTATAAAACATTGTATAGTCAACCGGATCAGAAAAATGGACCAGAAATTGTAGAGTTTTTGGATCAGTTAGACCTCCCTTCAATAGGGACAACTCAAAATGAACTATTAACTAAACCAATTACAAAGGAAGAACTGGATAAGGCAATAAGGAGATTGAAGACGAATAAAAGTCCAGGGAGTGATGGGTACCCCAATGAGTGGTATAAGACTTTCAAAGAGGTTTTGGCCCCTATTTTGATAGATTCTTTTAATTGGACAATAAAACACGCTAAAATTCCACCTTCCTGGAAAGAGGCCATCATCACAGTCTTACCGAAAGAAGGTAAAAACAAGGAAAACTGTGATTCTTATCGCCCAATCTCCATCTTAAATGTTGATTATAAACTATTTACATCTATAATCACAAGACGCCTAGAGCTGTTCCTTCCTGATCTGGTGGATGAAGACCAGACAGGGTTCATTAAGGGGCGACAGACACAAGACAATATACGACGCACATTGCATATAATTAATGAAGTTAATAGAGAAAAAATCCCAACAGCCTTAGTGAGTTTAGATGCTGAAAAGGCTTTTGACAGAGTCTCTTGGATATTTCTTTTTGCTGTTTTGAAGAGAATGGGCTTTGACAGTATCTTCATTAAGTGTATACAATCCCTGTATCATAGGCCAATGGCTAGAGTTAAAATAAATGGGGACTTGACAGACAGCTTTGAGCTCTTTAGAGGAACTAGGCAAGGTTGCTGCTTGAGTCCAGCTCTTTTTGCTTTGTATATTGAGCCTTTGGCTCAGTATATACGGCAAAGTACAGACTTAAAAGGGGTTTTTGTTTCCAAACTTGAACAACGAATAGGTCTTTTTGCAGATGATATAATTATATATCTACAGGATCCTGATACGACCTTTCCTTGGCTGTTTAAAGCATTAAAATATTTTGGTAAAAACGCAGGATATAAACTAAACATCGAAAAGACTCAAGTACTCTGTCTGAATTATTTCCCCAAAGAATTATTACAAAATGAACTTAAACTAAAATGGGATTCAAATAAGATCAAATACTTAGGTGTCTATTTAACTAGTGATACAAGTACTTTATACGAGGCAAACTATGTGAAGTTTAGTAACACAATCCAAAAAGATCTGATTAAATGGGCTCCGCTTGTCAAGGACCTCAGCTCAAGAATAGAGGTAATAAAAATGAATGTGCTTCCCCGGTTATTGTACCTATTCACCTCATTACCAGTCCAAATAACAGATGCACAGTTTGGTAAATGGGATAAATTAGTTAGTAGATTTATTTGGAAAGGGACAAAGCCAAGAATAAGATTTAAAATACTTCAATCAGGAAAAGAAAAAGGAGGACTTGCCCTCCCGAATCTCAAGGAATATTTCTATGCAGCCCAGCTGAGATATACTGTTTACTGGTGTTCATCAGAATATACTTCAAAATGGAAGCATATAGAGTTAAATTATTGCCTATCATGTCATCCACTAGCAAGATTGGGAGAAGAAACTACCCAGCCCACGAACAAAAATCTCATCACTGAATTTACTATTAAACTCTGGTGGACAATAATGAAGAAATATAGAATTACAGAAGATTGTAAATTGCTGATTTGGCCTGCATATTCTCGAAAATTCCAAAGTGGACAATGGGATAGCACATTTTTAAGATGGGTCAATAAAGGAATTACAGCAATGTGTACATTAATAGATGGGACAACATTTAAATCTTTTGAGAATCTACAGAAACAATTCGGATTGGATAAATCAGATTTATTTAGGTACTTTCAATTAAGACACTTTTACAATACAGAAATTAGAAAGAAGCTCTCGAGAGAAAGAAATCGTATAATAGGAACAATAACAGGTGCATATAAAAATCTTCCATCAGGAATTCTGTCGAAATTATATGATGGCCTACAAAATTCGAATAGGAATGAAACATTATATATTAAACAAAAGTGGGAATCGGAACTACAAATTGAGTTGTCAGAGGATGATTGGCGATCCTTATGTCTCACACAGCATAACTCCACTAGCTCTAGACGATGGAGAGAATATGGCTGGAAAAATGTGATTAGGTTTTTTATTACTCCGTATATCAAAAGCAAGCAGTTGAAAACACCCCAACAATGCTGGAGATTATGTGGAGACTGGAACGCCAATCACTCACATGTGTTTTGGAAGTGTAAATATATTAAATCATATTGGGAAAGAATCGCGGCAACAATGACGAAGGTGCTGGGGTATGAAGTACTGTGTGAGGCACGAGTAATGTATTTTGGAATATGGGAAAATGTAAAAAAGGAGGACTGGTATTTGTTTAAGATTATGTTGTTGTCAAGCAAAAAGGTGATAACAAAAAATTGGCTGAAAAGCGATCCTTTAAAACTGGAAGACTGGATGGACGTAATCGAGGACATATATACAATGGAAAAAATGACTTACACTCTGAGACTGAAATCTGACAAACACCGAAAACAGTGGACAAAATGGATAATTTATAAGTCTCAGTTAGCCTTATAGGGCGGGACCTCTCGTGGTTTTTTTTTTTTTTTCTTTTTTTTTTTTTTTTTTGTGTATTTGTTGTTGTGTTATTATTATTATTGTCTTGTCCGTATGTAATACAAAGGAAAAAGTACAAAATAAAGAGTTAAAAAAAAAAAAAAAAAAAAAAAAACTAAGTACACATTTATTGTTTCTTTTAGAAATCGCTACACTTGCAGAAGCAAATGAAACTACAGAAGGTGTGTTATAGGTGTGTATTAAGACAGTGCCACAATCTTCCTAGCAGCAGGAATCCCAAAAAATCTTCCCTAGGGTCAGGCTCTGAAATGTTCAGAGAAACTACAAGAACTACATCTGAGACTTCACAGCCTTGGGTAGAATGTTAAATGTTCAAGTTCATGACAGTAACGTTATAAAAAGATTGAACAAATATGGCTTGTTTGTCAGGCTTTCCAAGTGAAAACCTCTTTCTGAAAAGAACATGGTAGCGCAGTTTAGTTTTGAAAAGTTGCATCTACACAAAAGACAAGCCTCTTGGACAGATGACCAAAGGCAGGGTTTGGCAATAATGCACAGTACCGCATTTGACAAAAAACAAACACAGGATATCAACACAAACACCTCATATCAATTGTGGAGCACACTGATGGAGACTTGTTGATTTGGGTTTGGTTTAAGGGCCACAGAACCTGGTCAGTACACTCTTTGAGCTGATCGTGAACTCCTGTCTATATCAAAATATTCTACAGTCAATTGTTTTCACAGGTTTTTGTTCCATGAAAAACTAAGTACACTTCATGTTTCAGTGATTTATAGAACCAAATTTACCAGTGATTGTTTTCAGTCCTTCAGATCATTGCAGAGAAGTTTTGTCCCATTTTTGCAGTGTTTCTTCAGTTTATTCAGCAAAATCTCGAGTTATCTATCTTTGATTGAGCTGAGGTTCCGTTTTGCTCTATGCTATTTTTACTTTGTTTCAACATTGTTTTACTTTCCCTCATTAGTTTTTTGTTTCATTATATAGTTTGTTATTAGGATAACACCGTACCGTCTTAGCAGGGGCGACCGTGTCCACACAAAAGTTGAGGTAGTCTGTAAGACAGTGTGTCGCCCCCTCTATGTCCTCACCATGTGGGCTCAGGAGCACATCCCAGTCTGTGGTGTCATAACAGTCCCTCAGAGCATCCTCCTTTTCTGGGGTCCATCTCCGGACATCTGATGGACATTTTGGACAATGCCAGACATCCTCTGCACACGGCCATTAACAACCAGAAGAGTCTGTTCAGTGACAGGTTGCTTCTCCCCAAGACAAGAACTAACAGACTTAAAAACTCCTTTGTCCCACACGCCATCAGACTGTTTAACTCCTCCCTGGAGGGGAGAGGGAGGGGAAACAGGAGGACAAAGGAGGGGGGAACAACTAAGCTGTAGTGCCTCTTCACCTCACTGTGCAATACCTTTTGTGCAATACTTTTGTAAATAGTCAACAGTGCAATAGACTCAATACTTGAAATGTGCAATTCACTTGTATTTTTATTTTTATTCCTTTTTATTTCTATTCCTATTTATTCTATTTATCCCCTTCGTATATTTTATTTATATTGTCTCTGTATTTATATATATGTGTGTGTGTGTGTGTGTGTGTGTGTGTGTGTATATATATATATATATATATATATATATATATATAATATTCTGTAACTCTGTAACTTCTGTCGGTGCTGTGCTTTTTTGGAAATCGAATTTCCCAGAGGAACCCACCCGAGGGATTAATAAAGTTCTATCTAATCTAATCTAATCTAATAGTTTGTCTCTATTTTTAGCTTATCATATTTTGAAAGTTCCTCTGTTTGTGTCTTAACTCCTTTTTTTATCACCTTTAGCTGGAGGCCATTCTGGGCGTGTCCATCTCTCAGGTGGGTGTGGATGACTGCCCATACACAGACTGCAGCCAGTCTGGAGGTTGCAGCAATGAGGTTTCATTCAGCCAGGCACCGGTGGCTCTCAGCTCTGGTAACATCTCTCTGGTGTCACTGGCGGCCTCTTTGACTGCGCAATGTGGCTGTCGGGGCCGTGAGGCAGTCCACCTGTCCTGTTCTGCTTACCCCGTCAACCCATGCCTCAATGGGGGCACCTGCCAGGACGGACCATTGGGATACCGGTAGGTGTAAGCCAAGGAGGGGTCTTTGCATGTTCCATATAATTCTTCATATGATAATGCATCCAGGATCCAGTTCAACCTTCAGTTACCTGGAGGTTGAACTGTTGCACTTATCTGATTGCAGCAAGTAGAGTCTCTAAAGTGCTGTGTCTTTGAAGCTTGTTATCGAAGGAAAAGTTTTCTTTATAATGAGATACTGTGAATCACCTTTTTCTTACTTTTTTCTCAGTGGCTGCTCTGTGTTTACATAGTTTTCACCTGACGGTACTGATTAGAAGTTTGCCGGTCGTATGCGGCAGATTCAAGCCCTGAACAGTTAAAGTCACCTTGTGAAGCTCGCAGAAATTTTGTATTTGTTCAGTGGTTAACTCTAGGTATATCTGTCAAACATTTGAAAGAGAGGCAGAAGATTTCTCTTAAAGTAATAACACTCTAAAGCCTCATTTTCAGCTGAAAGTAAGCTGGCTGAATTTGAATTGTCACATGATTTTAATGGTTGAGATACTGGATAAGACATTTCAGCTGCTAAATCTGACAGATGGCTCACTCTCCATTTCTTTTTCTTGCACTTGAACAACTTATCAACACTGGCAAATATATATTTATATTATTTTTTTAAGCATTTCTATTAAGGTTTCTTGAATGTGGATTATGTCTCTGTTTATCTTTCTGTCTGTCGATCTCTCTCAGTTCATTTGAACCTGTCAGAAAAGAAATTTGCTTTGCAGCAGTACTAATGGACAGTAAAAAGTCTTTAATAAGAAATATAATAAAAGAAATAATATAATTAGAAAATAAAGTAGATTAACTCTCTGTCTCAGATGCAAGTGTCCTCCCATGTACGACGGCCCCGAGTGTCAGCAGACCAAACACAGCTTTGGCGGCCAGGGTTACGCCTGGTTCCCTCCCATCAAACCTTGCTATCAGAGCCACATCTCCCTGGAGTTCCTGGCTGAGTCAGCCAATGGGCTGCTCCTCTACAACGGGCCGCTTGGTAATGTTCACTCTGGGGAGCAGGAGGACTTCATTGCCATTGGTGAGTTTCACGCTGAGGCTCTCGTGTGTAAAGCTTCTACTTTTGTAGATTAAGAGTTAACATCTTAACTTTCTTTGCTCTGGAGTCAAACTCAATGAAAACACAAATCCAAAGAGTTCTACTCGGAAGATCTATGAAGATCAAACAGTCAGTATTTTCAAATAAACTAATAAGGCTAGATCTAGTAATTTCAGTTCAAGTTAGCCACTTGGAAGGAAGTAGAAATTTTGGCCTGAATATGTCAGTATGACAGTAAAGGTGCTCTTAAATAGCTGCAAAAACACACATGAAAGTGTGAGCCAGTGTTGAGTCTAATAAATAAATGATTTACAGTCACCCTTACTAACCTTCTGTTGGTGTTCTTTGCATCTTAAGACTTAGTGACAAAACCAACAAAGAATCAGAAAATGCACCACTGATTACATGCAGCTATACAACAGCTCCATTATGCACTAGGTGACATTAGAACACAGTTTATACAGTAAGGCCTTTGATCTAATGGGTTTTCTTCCATGTTTATAAAGCTTATAACTTCATGTTCTTGGTAAGTGGCACATTGTACTGTAGATGTTCTGAAGTCAGAACTGTTATATGACATATGTGGATTTGAGGTTAGATTCGATCGTTACTGTAAAGGCTTTTGAATTCCACTGTCTAAATATAATTCTTTATCTAATCAATTCTCTGGAAGGTGTTTGTGAGAACAAAGGCTGAAAATGATCAAATTAAATTTAAATTATTAGGTTTAGTGTGTGCTCTGGGATGATTGATGTGGCTAATGCATTTCATTTACTGGACCTGTGATGTCCTTTAACTTTTCAGTTTAACGCAAAATAAAAAATATAAACGTGCAACACTTTGGTACATAAGCTTTGGACCACACAACCACCATGTTGGTCCAGCAAAGAGATTGTCGTGATTCAAAGCTAACAGCACATTTCAGTGTACAGATGGCTCTGATTTTATTTATCAACTCTTAAACTATCAGCTAGTCATTGTAGTTTTCAGCTAGGTTTGGTATGATATAGATAAAAAGAATCATCTATTAACCAACAAAGCGTTAGAAAAATGAGGAGCAGAGGTGATTATTGCAATGCTTGCAGAAGTCTCTGAGAGTGGCTCATTTGCTGCAGCAAACACATTCTGCTTGAACTTCAGTACCCTTTTGCTGAAAGCTGACAAATTATTTTAACTTCCTAGCTCTATAACAATCATACTAATCTCACAGTGCTGATGGGAACGTGCTGCCGGTCCTGCTTTTCAGCAAACACAAAGCGTTCATCAATCCGCTGCTGTATAGACAGTTTCTCAGTGGATGAGGAGCTTCATAAACTCTAATGTCAGCTCCCAGTGGCCCTAATGTGGTGCTGATGGATTAGCCTGCAGATGGCCTTTCGAACACTTCTTGCATAATCTTGTGGCATTAAAGTTATGTCTCCCCGGACCACTGTTGCTGCAGTGGTCCGGGGAGGGGAAAATCAAAGATAGTTGCAGGATTGATCTCTCTGAAGCGTTTTTGCACTTACATGTCCAATATTGTGACTATGAGGTTGATCAGGTCATACACACATAGACACAAACCCACACATTTTACAGCAGCAGATGAAAGGATATTGGGAGATTCACACAGAGAAAATTGATAAAGTGGCTTACTGCAGTTGTTGATGGGATCCAGAAGCTTACGTAGCAATAAGGAGAAGTGATGTCAGGGCATGGGTCAACTTTTAAGACACAAGAAACGAATATTTTTTTTGTCATAGTGGGTATTAAATGACCCAAAGCTGTGTTCAATTTTACTGCACACATCAACTTAAGTAAGGCAGCCCTCAAAATTCACTTTATGAGCTCTAAACATATTTTCCAGCCTGTTTTACACATTTGTTATGTTGATGTTTACAGACTTGACTTTATTGTTTATTTAGGCCTGTTGGGATTTTGTATTCGGGTCACTGTAGTGTGTGTGTGTGTGTGTGTGTGTATGCGTATGTGTGTTTACCGTGAGATGGAAAAGAGAAAACAAAGATAATATTCTCAACTCCCCATTCAGAGTTGAGAAACGGCGTTCCAGCTCTGAGCATAAACCACGGATCAGGAACACTCACTTTGCAGTTTCCACCCAAATCCACTGTCACCGACCGACGCTGGCATCACCTCGACATCATCAGTGACGGAAAGGTGAGACTTATCTGCAGTATAGCAGATGCATGGAAGGATGACTGGATAGGTGGAAATAATGAAAAAGAAACAAAGGAACAGGAAATCAAAAAACTTGTAAAATAGGAGGAAAAGGTGAGTTACATGAGGTAACGGTGTGCATTCTGTTTGTCCTCAGGCTGTCCAGCTGATCCTGGACCAGTGTGGAGGGGTGGCTGTGAATGAGTTGGAGACAGATGAGTCCAGCTGTAGAGCTGCAGGAGAGACACCTGGAAATCAGAAGTAAGAACAACCCCAGATTTCACTGCTTACTTACAAATTTAACACAGAGAATCTAAAACTTTGCTGTGAAAAACCCAATTTACCTTTCTCTTGCTTTCTTTTTTCCTTTATTTTTGTTTTCATTCAATTCATCCTTATTTTTTTTTCCTTTTCCGAATCTTCTTCTTTCACATCATCCTCCCAACTCTGCTTTTCATCCTCTGACTACTTCTGTTTTTCTTCCCTTCTTCTGTCATCCTCCACTTCTTTTCCTCCCTTCCTTATTTCTTCTCCTCTTCAGATATCTGAATGTTTTCCAGCCTCTGCAGTTGGGAGGGGTGAAGGAAATGTCCCCTCACAGACATTACCGCAGTTTCACTGGCTGCATCCGCAACCTGGTGGTCGACAGTCAGGTAATATTACAATATGAGCATGCTGGTTTGTAGAGTTCCTATTGTGGGGACATGAATGTGTGTGTGAAATTTTGGGGGCAAAAAGCCTTAATGTAAATGATTAGATTTTAATAGCCATACTCTGTTTAAAGCCTCTTTAAATGATTGTTTTTAATCCCAGAGATCATTAGGCTTTTTGTGTGTGTGTGTGTGTGTTTTTCTTGGCTCTTAAATGCAGTTTTAATGTCTGCAGGTCTGCACCTGTT
The DNA here is from genome assembly GCF_057381845.1 of Rhamphochromis longiceps. Lineage (NCBI taxonomy): Eukaryota > Metazoa > Chordata > Actinopteri > Cichliformes > Cichlidae > Rhamphochromis > Rhamphochromis longiceps. The sequence continues at coordinate 30,691,413 of NC_140567.1, forward strand.
TGTGTTTGTTCATGCATGTATTCACTTGCAGTCCTTGGTGGATGGTGATGGTGTTTATCTGTGCGCCTGTGAGTACCACAGGGATGGTGGTTGGACAGATGGTGATCTAGGCTCGGCTCCAGGCCAGCATAACAACATCACAGTCCAAAATGTAACATAAATGAAAAGAATCTCCCTCGTCCTCATGAAGCTCAGCGTGTTGCTGTGGTTCCTTTACTGCTGCAAACCTCAGTCACTTCTCAAATATCCCAAAATAGTCCCCTGGAAAGATTTCAACCAGCTTTCAGACAAGAAGATATGGAAGTATGTTACCATCAGCCTGTCACTGTGGCACCTCATTCAAACCGCAATCCCCTGTGTTTTGGGGATGCCTCCTTCAGTCTAATGCTCTGATTTTACAGGAGTAAGATTAACTCTGCCTTCAAATGGTGGATGAGTTACAGTTTTTGTATTAAAATTTTTTTTTTTTTTTAAATTAGCAAAACACTGCCACATAAAATGATTTATAGTGATAATAATGAGGTATTAAAGGTAATTAAAGGTTAACCTTCCAGTGGTCGTGTTTGCACTCTAATAAAGTATCAAATTCTAATTGAAGACTGAAGATTTTGTTTCTACATGCACCAAACAGGGAAGGTAGATATGGCAAATATGGCAAAGTGGTTCCTTTTCTAACCTCATGTATGCAATTTATTGTGAATCTGCAGAGTGTGAGAGGGGTGCTGGACTTCTTTCAGTGGGCAATATCAGTGCTCTTGCACTAAAGGTCAAGCAGGACTCCACACAGTGCAGTGACTGATAATGGGGAGTCTCACAAACTCAGCAAGTGATTCAAAGCAGTCATTTTGTTTGATTACAACCTCACTGGAGGTGTCAGTTAACCAGGATCTGTTTGTAGTTTACCGTGCGTTTGTAAGCGATGACTGCTTGATGGAGCTGTGCCCTGTGAGCATAGAGGTCATATGTTCTAACCGTGCTATGGGGTTTATTTAATGTTTTCATACATTCAAGATCAATAAATATACATGTACAAGATCCCCAGTTTGTGAGCTCATGCAGTAACCACAGAAGCAGAGACACTGATCTTGAGAGAAAACCTGCCTATTGTTGCCTTCAGCATGCATCAAAAGTCCTCTGTGAGTAATTAAAGGTTTGGCTACATTTATTCTTTCTAAATATGGTAAGTTGGCATAACCCAGCATGAAGGTATCAGCGTATTTTCCATCCTCTAGCTGTTATTTTGTACCAAGTTCAAATTAAATCAATTTAAACTTATAGACATAAATATTTTTTCTATGCTCATTTCGAGCTATATCTTTTTGTTATTTGGTGCTTGACGAGTTTTGCTCAAATCAGCTCAAATGAATCCTTATTTATCTAATGCTGGGAACTGGTACAGCCCCTCGGTTCATCATTTGTCTGAAAGAAGCCCTTTTGGCTCCTCACGCTTCCTTTAAGCCAGCTTTCTTCTCATTGGTTTACTTCTATAAACAGAAGGTTTGAACATCAGGTGGGTGGAGATTCTGTGCTCATAGCCAGAGCTGTGGGCCTGAGATGACAATATTAATCATCATCAAGAGCCGAGAGCTGGCCTTATCAGACTGCTTGTCAACTATCTGATTATTTTTAGCCTCTGAAATTGGTATGACTTTGTATATGTAAAAAAAAAAAGTCTGTAATTCCTACACAGTTAAAGATATACTTTTTCTTACTCCCCTTGAAATAAAGCTGAAAGCCTGAGTGTTTGGTTTAAAATCCAGTGGGGTTATATACAGATGCAAAATTACAATAGATTGTATCATTGTCCAAAAAATTATGGATCCAACTGTATATGACAGATAAGAAACCCATAATAGCTCCACTTTAAACTAGATTAGCACACTTGAAGCCTCACAGCTTCACAAAGCTCAAAGCTCTGCATCAACAACATACAGCCCAACATTTTTAAATCACGTTTCAAAAATGATCAATTACAGTGTTGATACAATGACTCAACTGGCGCCACCATTAGGAAGCAATTGGGGTCTTTTTGTTTTTGTTTTTTATGTAGAAGAAATATTGTGTGAGGAACTGTGGGAGGTTTGCTGAGCACATTCATGCTCCATTGAGGAGGAACCCCTTTAGTTTCACTTTTCAAAGCCAAATTTTTATGACAGTAGAAAGAGGCTTTTAAAACCTTAAAAGAGACAGAAACAGAACCCCCCGCCTTACATGCTTTTCTTTGTTCTGTAATCAAAGCTGGTTTCTTGATTCCCTCAGAAAAATTCAAAACACATTTTTGTAGCTCATGCATTAAGGTAGATTGACACAGCACGAAAATGGCTGCCAACCAGAAAGAATGGGCACATTTAGAAATTCAGTGCATGTCAAATTTGGTCTTTGTTCTATTTCAGATATAAAGAAGGAAAACGGTAGAATTTTTAAAAAAAACAAACAAAAAAAAACTTCTCTGATCTATACTTGGCTGTGTGCGCAGCCTGGATCACATGACCAGAGGCAGCACTGGGTTCCTTTGTAAAGCATGTGACGAAAGTTTGCTGGATATAAAAGAAAATTTGTGTAAATATTTTTTTTCAACAAATAATCATCTCCCTCCTTTCTTTTGTTGTCCCTTAGGTGTATGATTTGGCATCTCCCGGTGAGAGTGTGGACAGCACCCCAGGTTGTAAGCTCACAGACGGCGTGTGCGTAACGGCGGCAGGACCCTCATGTGGGATTCACGCAACCTGCCTCGCAGACTGGGGCTCGTTCAGCTGCGAGTGCCACGCTGGATACACGGGGCACAAGTGTGACAGGGGTGAGGGTCAGAGCGTTTCAGTCCATATCAGTGCAGTTTCCTCTTTTAAATCTTTAGTTTTGGGAATACAGAATTAGATCTATGGACCTTGGAAATTTTAGAAACCTTCATAAAAGCTGTGAAACTTCGGAGCAAAGAAAGCCCGTCAGCCTAAAATAGCACACACAGAGAGTCTGACTCCTTTTCCAGGGCTCTGTGGTCAGCTTAATAATTGTGACATCCTGCTGTGGATGTCACAATTATTAAGCTGCTGAAGCAGTCAGTGTTGTACCTGTTAGATCTGACTGAGAGCAGTCAGGCCAAACAGTCTGTGAAAAACAATTACCTCCTTATGTGTACATGTTTTGTTTTCAGTCTGCAAAGAAGATTAATAGTTCAAGTTCGTCCTTTTGTGTGAAACAATTTAAACATTTATATGTTCCTCCCCCCTCAGCCATGCCAGAGTTCTCCTTCGATTCGGGCAGTGTGGTGCGCTTTCAGCTCAGAGGAGGCGGCATCTCCCGACGCACAAACATTCAGCTGCTCGTCCGAACCAGAGCCACCTCAGGGACCCTGCTGTCTGTGACGTCCCGGGAGACCAATGAATACATCGTACTGGAGGTCAGTCCACCTGTAGAACAACAATGACTAACCTTTCACATGATAGCTATCCTCAAAAATAAGCCTGCTTATATCACAGTTTAAACAGCATCCACTTATCAAGATAATCTCACTTTTTCTTAAAGAACATTTAACCATTTTATCAAATACTGCACTTTTACTGCACCATTTTTAGATAATGAATGCATTTTCAATGGGTGGCAGTTTTTACTTCCCCACATGACAGATTTTGTTTCGAGAATTTAAATCCCCGAGCAGCAGCTTTTTTTCGAAGGTTTATGTTCTTCTCTGTCTCAGATCACAGAGGGTCACATCTCAGTACGTGCCAACCTTGGTGACGGCGCTCACGCTTTGCGGCTTCCCGGCCAGCGGGTGGATGTCGGGCAGTGGGTCCTGGTCAGCCTCAGTCGCTATGACAACATGTTTACCCTGCGGTTAGAGCACGGCGGGGGCTCGAGGGAAGTGCAGGCCCGCCTGGGGAGCCGCAGGGAGATCGTGGTTCATCCATCCAGCCTAATGGTTGGTAATGGACCAGACAAGGCTGACTTCCAGGGTGAGAGCTGAATCTAATTTCAGAAAAAAAGTCTTTGTTTATTCAAGTGAGTTCTGAATGGAGTAAAATGACTCTTAAGTGCCTGACAGCCATGGCAACAAGTATTTAAATTCTTGAAATACACTGAGTTTCTCTTCGGATTTATTCTTGCTTTCACAATGTTACCAGAAAACTTAGAATTCAGTTTTTAAATATTTTATAGCTGTGCAGATGCTTAATTCAGAGATAACTCAGAAATGAAGCAATGATTGTGTTTTCCTTAAGTTTTTGTGTTAATTGTTCTTTCAAGATAAAGCATTGCAATTAGTTAGTTTAGCTTTTGAGTTTCACTCATTACATCACAAGTGCATTATTTTTGAATAGTTTATCTTAAAAACCATATTGGACGCAATGCTAAACAGGAATTTTTGGCAAACAGGTTGTCTGCGGGATGTTCGATTTAATGGTCACGTCCTGCCTCTGGATGGCCAGAGCCGGGACCTGGTGACGGTGCTGGAGAGACGTGGTGTCACCTCAGGGTGCTCTAGCAATGCCTGCAGCAGCCAGCCCTGCCGCAGCCCGCTGCGGTGCGTCGACTTATGGAGGAAACACCAGTGCAAGTAAATGACACACAAACGCAAAGCAGCACACTTATATAGCTTCCACTGGTGGGAAGCTATTAATTCATTCTTTTAGCAGTTTTGTTTCTTAAAAGTTTTTTGTCTTTCCTATGAGGTCACGCATAAAGTTTTCCAAGAATTTATTTCCATTTTAGTGCCACATCTAACTAACGTTGTCATCTGTCCTGCTCTCCATCATGTCCCAGGTGTCCTGGTAGTCAGGTAACCGTGACTGACGACTCAGGTCAGCAGCGTTGCGCGCCGTCGCCCTGTGGACTTTCTTCCTGCCGTAACGGTGGTGTCTGCCAGCCGCTTTCACCCGATAGCTACCGGTGCCGATGTCAGGAGGGTTTCAGGGGTCAACGCTGCGAGCTGGGGCAGGTCAAAGGTCACCGGCTGCCCGCTCTGAGCCCCAGCTCCATCTTGGCCATCAGCATGTGTCTGCTCGTCTTCTTCGGTAAGAGCAAAGAGAGTCATTAACAGAATGAAATTAAGAGAGAGTACGATGAGGTAAACTTTGCTAAAGTTCTTTGGTTTATAGTCATCTGAATGACACATAATTTACTGAACTAAATCAAACCTCACACAATAAACTCTGATGTTGTCATGAATTACACAATATAACTAACAGTACGGGAAATATTTATGTTGTTGTTTTGTTTCCAGGAAAGTATGGCATATTAGTAGTTTATATTAAAACTGTGGTTATTTTGAAACTCTGCAAATTTATCTATAATTGTTTCGTTTCTGTTGTGATTAATGTTTCAGTAAATGAGATCAGCATGTGTACAAGTGTTCTTTGTAGACCGCTCTAAGATAGACTGGGGGTTTTTTCTACTTTTGACTCTTGATGATTTCAGGGAGGGTGGGTAACAATCTCTCAAGCCCCTCCCACCTACTTTTCAAACTTTCTATTTATAAGAGGAAGCCAGTCAGAAATAAGAGGCTGAAGTGAGCTGGACAAAGTCTTGTGTGAGGGAGAAAAAGGTTAATGTTCTCTGTCTCAGAAAACAGAGGGTCACATCTCAGCACGTGCCAACCTGGGTGACAGCACTCATGCTTTAAGAGGAGATAAAGATGAAACAATATTAGTTGTTGGAATCCTGGCAGCACAAGAAGATTAAAAGTGGGGAATAAAGAAAATCCAAATTTCCACAAACTGGTTAACTAAAATAAAGATTCAGCAGTAGAAGTTGATAGAACAATTATAAAGGAGAATATCAGCATAACTTAAATTAGAGGCACAGAAGAAGCATGCTCACAAAAAAAAAAAGTGTCTTTAAAGAGGGAAGAATATTCAAAAGAGTGAGGGCCCTGACAGAAAAAGCCAGATCGCCTTGGTTATGAGCCGAGATTGTGGTATGACCATCAGAGTCTTGGCTGAGAGATTCAGGTTACGACCAGAGGCTTACGGTAGGAGGAGATGAAATTTGCCAAATGTATGACTCACATCTGACTTCAGTATGAGTCATGTGATGACTCATCTCTGAGTGACACTGGCAGCATAATCAACAGAAATTAAACTTATTTAGATAGATGGAAGCTGGCAAAAAAGTGTGTGCATACATCCAGCCCGGTCAGGTCGAATCTCCACTGCAGACCTTTACTGTTTGAAGATCAACAGTTTTTTCTGGGAGCACTAATCATTAAAAATACAAGCTGTGGTGACGCAAAGAGAATTCAGTTAAATAAATGTTACAAAATAACCATTCGCCCCTTAAGCTGTTCATAAGTCAACTTAATCTAACCAGTGAACGGTTGTTTCCCTCAGCTTCACACCTACTGTGTTATGGTTTGTGTTTTTCCATCAGAAGCCTTCATTTCGTCTCGCATGAACAGATTAAATATCTTCTAGGTGATTTTTGAAACACAAATGACCTTGTAGTCTCAATAAAAATGCTGCGTAGAAAGCTGTTAGAATTTGATACTCTTCCCAATGGCTGCCTCATTTATTTTTCACCTGTTTGCCGTAATTATACTAATGTTTCTAAATGAACTTGGTACTGATTTATTGAGGCTAAATGACTCCACAGAGCAGCTTTAATGAGCCACTGCTTCAAATATACAGGAAGGAAACTAATGTCTGTCCCGGTGGTGCAGAAGCACATTTACGAAGAGATGCATATTCATACCATCCTCCTCTGTGCATGTGTGTGTGTGTGTGTGTGTGTGTGCGCTCAGCGGTGCTGGTGGCAGTGACAGTGTGGAACCAAAAAGGCAGCCGAAATAAGTTCAGGAAGCGAGGAGTTTACCACATCCCTGCTGAGCATGAGAGCTGGGAGGACATCCGAGAAAACATTCTCAACTACAATGAAGAGGGAGGAGGAGAGCAGGACCAGGTACACAGAACCAAACACACACACAATAAATGGATACAATGTTCTGCATTTTACATGACAGTTGATTTTTTTTTAAGAATCAAGGCCTCACCGTCAAAAATGCATTTTAGCATCTCAGGTAATCAAATAATAGTCTACAAACATCCTGTGTTTGAGGCCACAACTAACCAGTGTTTCTTCTTCTTCTTTGTAAGTAAGTTTTGAAATTTGGCACGCTGATTGGGAACAGTTATTCAATTCAATTTTATTTATACAGCACCAAATCACAACAGCAGTCGCCTCAAGGTGCTTCATAGATACAGAGAAAAACCCGACAATCATATGACCCTCTATGAGCAAGCACTTTGGCGACAGTGGGAAGGAAAAATTCCCTTTTAACAGGAAGAAACCTCCAGCAGAACCAGGCTCAGGGAGGGGCGGGGTCATCTGCTGCAACCGGTTGGGGTGAGAGAAGAAAAACGGGACAAAGACATGCTGTGGAAGAGAGACAGAGATTAATAACAGATATGATTCAGTGCAGAGAGGTCTATTAACACATAGTGAGTGAGAAAGGTGACTGGAAAGGAAAAACTCAATGCATCATGGGAATCCCCCGGCAGCCTACGTCTATTGGAGCATAACTAAGGGAGGATTCAGGGTCACCTGGTCCAGCCCTAACTATATGCTTTAGCAAAAAGGAAAGTTTTAAGCCTAATCTTAAAAGTAGAGATAGTGTCTGTCTCCCGAATCCAAGCTGGAAGCTGGTTCCACAGAAGAGGGGCCTGAAAACTGAAGGCTCTGCCTCCCATTCTACTTTTAAATACTCTAGGAACAACAAGTAGGCCTGCAGAGCGAGAACGAAGTGCTCTAATAGGGTGATATGGTACTACAAGGTCATTAAGATAAGATGGGGCCTGATTATTTAAGACCTTGTATGTGAGGAGCAAGATTTTGAATTCAATTCTGGATTTAACAGGAAGCCAATGAAGGGAAGCCAAAACAGGAGAAATCTGCTCTCTCTTTCTAGTCCCTGTCAGTACTCTTGCTGCAGCATTTTGGATTAACTGAAGGCTTTTCAGTGAGTTTTTTGGACATCCTGATAATAATGAATTACAGTAGTCCAGCCTGGAAGTAATAAATACATGAACTAGTTTTTCAGCGTCACTCTGAGACAGGATATTTCTAACTTTAGAGATGTTGCACAAATGGAAGAAAGCAGTCTTACATATTTGTTTAATATGTGCATTGAAGGACATGTCCTGGTCAAAAATGACTTCACAGCGTTACTGGAGGCCAAGGTAATGCCATCCAGAGTAAGAATCTGGTTAGATACCATATTTCTAAGATTTTCAGGGCCGAGTACAATAACCTCAGTTTTATCTGAATTAAGAAGCAGAAAGTTAGCGGCCATCCAGGTCTTTATGTCTTTAAGACATTCCTGCAGTTTAACTAATTGGTGTGTGTTATCTGGCTTCATGGACAGATAGAGCTGGGTGTCATCTGCATAGCAGTGAAAATGTATGCTATGTCTTCTAATGACGCTGCCTAAGGGAAGCATGTATAATGTAAACAAGTTATCTAATTTGTTTTTAGCATTCAAGGGCCACCAAAGCTGGAACCATTTGTGTAATTAAGTGACCCACCATCAGACCAAGTTAAATTCGAAAAACCCAGTTGACAGTGGTCAATGGCATGACATGACTTCAGACACGAAGTCATGTCATGTCTTAGCATCTTTCATGTATTATGACCAGACTTGGTGTATGAACTCGCCTAGCACCCCTTCCTGAAGTTGTAAAACCAAAATGTGGAATTATATTATTTGACCACTAGGGGCACTACAGTAAAAAAATACAATTTTTAAAATTAAGCATCAGATTTAATAGGTACCCATGTATCTTCTTTTTTCCTCCGTCCTTCCAGAACGGTTATGACATCACAGAGCTGAAGCGTCCACTGTGCTCCAGTTTGTCTCAGTCATCCTCCTGCACGACCGCTCCGCTCATCAAATCCTCACCGGGCTCCCAGGAAGAGGTTCATCCATCCAGTTCCTCGTGCAGCTCAGGTGCTCCCTACCTCAGCATCCCACATCACCACCACCATCAGCATGCCGCCAACGCCAACTATACCAGCGATGCAACCTACGCTAATTACACTGCTCATGTAAACAGAGACGTGGAGACAAGCGACGTAGGCAGTTACACTGATGCCCCGCCTGGCTCACGCTCCCACGTGGACTTTAGAAGCTACGTGGCGCGAATCATTTGGGAGGCAGACAATGACAATGAGGCTTTCCCGCCAGACGCCTACCACGTCTGGTGCGTGGAAGGCTCCGGGTCGTCGGCAGGAAGCCTTAGTTCACTGGGGTCCGCAGTGTCCCATAGAAACATCAACACAGGCGACGGTGATCAGGACGACGGGGAAGAGGAGGAAGATGATGGAGGTTTTGTTTATGACAGACTCTCGCGGTGGGGCCCAAAGTTTCAGGCACTCAGTGAGATGTACGACCGACCACAGCTGACCCTCACATACAGGGATGCAATGGCGTACATACAGAGGAGCCACAGCCATGACCCCCTGCCACATCACCATTAGGGGGTGCTACCCAAATACAAGTACACACTCATAGAACATTTGCCACAGTGGAAAGGGACTCAGTGCTGTGATCTTGTCAAATTTTAAAAAAAAATCAAAACAAGGATGGCTGGTCAGGTATTGTTTTGTATGGCTGGGAATATGTTTAAAATATGTGTTTTAATATTAATTTTCTGATGTTGAAATATATATAAATATACTCACTGTTCTAAAGACATACAAATTTGAATTTTTTTGGCCTGAACAAATCTACCTTTTTTCACCTTTTCAGCTGTAAACCTTTACAGTTTGTGGTTTCTACAAAGGTCTCTAAGCAAACTGGTCCAAACAAGTGATATTTTCAGTTCTTTTGGCTAATTAAATGTCAGATTATGGTTCATGTCAGAGTTTAGTGAAGCAAGATGAGCTTGCCACATTAATTAAAAATAACGAGGCATAAAGAAGCAATTAAGAACAGAAAAACAATGAATGAGGCAGAAGAAGCAAAGCTGGGAGGACTGTGCATTCTTATTAGAGTTGTCTGACAGGGATGAGCAAACAGGAAATCTGGGCAGAGAAACTTTAAAGTGAGTAAACCAAACTGAGAAATGTCACCAAAGTCATAAATCGCAACTGTAAGTGCAGACTTACAGCTGTAATCGCATTACTCTGATGTTTTAACTTTGGAAAAAAATGGAGACAATTCAAGTAAAAGGCAATTGGCAGGCATTTCCTTCATTCTCACTGACCTTCTCGAGTTTTTTGTGTATTCATTTATTTCAGTGCAAGCTCCACCACGGTGTTTCTTCAAAACACACCACTAAAACAAAAAAAGAAAGAGTGTCTTATCTCTAAATTGATTCTCGGTATGTTTGTGGCACAAATGGGATTGAATATTATCACATCTTACCTGATATGAAACAAAAAATCTCTCTCAGGTGGGGCAGGAACGCAGCAGCTCTGTTCCCCCCGTGTAGATTAATCGCCACAGAAAAGCTGAGACACTTTCAGGGCGCGAGGTTCATTATGTGATCTTCGTGTTTCTTCAAAACCGAGGTTACCAGTTCATCTTTGAGCTTAACACAGGAATACATCACTCAGCTTTTATTTATTTTGCTTGTACTTCTTCCTTTTAGAAGCGGTGTACTCTGTTTATTTAATTATCAGGGCAGTTTGTGGGTTGCTGTTTTTCGTTCCATGGAAAATGCAGACTTTCAAGGTCAAAAGTTTCTCTTTTCTGGAGGAATATAACATCAAATTATGTCAGAAATGTTCAGAATGAGGGGAGCTTTGTATTTAGAGAAACAGTCTGGTAAGAAGGACTTGATGTAGAAATCTAACAAAGACAGCTCCGAGTTCTTCTTTCAGGGAATTTTAAAGTACTATTTGAATCTTTTTATCTTTGGCATGGCAATTTTTTTATTTTGACCCTCCTGTGCAGCTCCACAGCTGTAAACAAAAACTCAATTTCATACAGAAGCACTACCAAGGTCAAGCTTTTATTCTACACTTTTATTTTCCTAAGAAATATCTTTTTTGCTTCTCTACCCTCTGCGTTTCCACAGATTAACCTGACCTCAAAAAAACCTTCCAGTAACCAGCGTGCATTTCTCTTTGCCGTTCTTGTTGCACTAGCAGGCAAGTCAGTTCTCCATCTTCAAGTAAGACGTAGAAAGTTAACAATTAAAAGCCTTGTGAGTTCACCAAGTGAAACACTTTGCAGCCTACAGCGTCTCCACCGTGTAAAATGAGCTTTGCTAGTATGTTTTCAGATGACATTCTTTTTGTAACCCCCATGTAGAAACTCCCCAGAAGCTTCTTTTCACTTGCAGTTGGTCGTGCACTGTTAATGTTTTTGCTTTTTCTAAAAAAAAAAAAAAAACAGGGAGCACCCTGTTAGACCAGTGTTTCCGAAGGCTGAACTGCTGTCAAATATAAACACTGCAACTGTGAATCCATTTGGAAATCAACATGACAGCCAGAGGTACTGAAACTAAGTCACGCTTAGACATTGCTGTGAGCTGGAAGTGAAAGTTGTGATACATGTGAAGATGGCTTTTAACAAATAGGCAAAAATTACTTACTTTGTTTCTTTTATGAAAATGCAGGATATTCAGTATATGCAAGTGTTTCTCTTATAAAGTAATCCTACTAAAATACAGTACTGTGCAAAAGTCTTCTTTTCTTTATATTTTGCTTGGAAATTGATAAGCAGTGTTTGAAAGTCAATATTCAATAAGACCACCTTTATTCTTCATTCCAGTTATTCCACATATTCGTTTGACGTTGGCTCTTCTGTCAGAATGATTATTCAGTAATGTTAAAGCTCCAGCTCTAGGAAGGCCAGGCTATGACTCCTACTACACTGGCTAAATCGAAAGCCTAAAACAATGACACAGCCTCCACCATGCTTTATCGATGGCTGTAAGATGAATTGTAACTAGAACTGGTTCTTTGCTAAGTTGTCTGTTAGTTGTCTCAATGGAAACAGGTCTGATGGTTTTATGAACACAACACTGCTTCATCCCTCGAGTTTGGTGCCTTTTATGCTTCAATCATTCATATATATGGCCAAACAAAGAAAACAGCCTTCCCCTGAAAGTAGTCGGGTACAAGGATTGAACTGAAAATGAATGGAAAAAACAGCCAGTGCCCAAAGAAAAACTCTGGAAGACCTTTGGAAAACTTTGTAGAAGTATTTCTCAGCACCACCATGCTTGGAAGCAAAATATAAAGACGGTGACTCAAGACGTCTGTATTGTGTTGTTTAAAATTTTTTTAACAGTATATAACTTTATTGCTGTCACATGGCCACTGTTAAACTGCTTACTTGTTAGGAAAAATTAAGAGTGGGGCTCATAAACTTCCAGTTTAAAGTATTTGCAGCATCTAAAAAACTAATAAGTATGCAGAACGAGCTTCTACCATTTCTATTAAAACTTTATACATGTTGTAGCAGAAAATCGAGTGCGTGTGCACGGAATGCTCTGCAGCTAATAAATCAGCGCTGTTTTGAATATAACCATTACAAAGTGACCAAACTTGAGCCAATGAGCACTGCTCAAAGTGAGTAACACTGAGAATTTCTGTTCTTGCAAACCTGACCTAAACTCTCTTAAATCCAGCACTGATTCCCTGTTTTTATTTAGTGGCCACTTAATAATCTTCTCATATTCCATATCTGTAAAATGGGCTGTTTGATTTGGAGCACAAGCATTTTGTTCTGTTCCTTTTGAAGCTACCTGATGTTTTTTTGCTGCCATCCTTTGACGGTAAATTTCTTAGATGATTTCCCTGATAAATGAGGAGCAGAACAGGAGAGGTCAGACTTCTCTCGTGTGCACAACAGGACACCAGCTTTTCCTTCTTCAACTTTTAAAGCAGCCAAATGTTTATTGGTTCTGGCTGCAGATCAGTGTCGTGTCTGATGGTTGTTTTCCAGCCTACCTCTTGGCTAAGTATATTGTCATTACAGCGCCTGATGAATGTAGTTTTTAAATAGAGAGAGTGAGAAAACCTGTGGAGGAAGTCTGAGCAAGTAAAGTACAATCACAGAACTCGGCGTAACTCAATCCTCAGCCAGCAAAAATGGCAACATAGATAAACATTTCCTGATATTTTAAAGGTTTTGCACTTAAGTCATGGTTTTCTTCCAGATACAGTCAGAATTTTTATTCAAAAGCCAGTATATTTGCCTGCTAGGCTCTGAGATTTTTACTGCGTAGACAGATTCTACAGATAAGACGTTTTCAATTCAGTGGTTTCCCCCCTTCTTTTGGATAATGAATTTAAAAAAAATGTTTAAAAAAGCCTTGTAAGAACTGTACTTAAAGCTATGCATCCAAATAGAATAACACAGGTGTCTTTTTATAAACTATTGTGACGCTTCAGATGTTTTGACCTGTATGTGTGCAACATCTGTTGAATTTTGTTTAACACAGATGCGTGAACATTTTTATTGAATTCATATGCATTTATTAGAGTAAAGGTTTAAAGTGTCATTTACCACAGAGCTGTGCTGATCTGTATAATAAGATGTACAAATGAACGTTTTATAGCAACCTAATGTGGAATATTCCTTTTGTATGTGACTTTTAATTAAAAAGAAAAACTTTTCTTCCCAAGAACATGATTTATATGTTGGTGTCTTTGTTCAGTGATTTTACACTCTCTCTCTCTCTCTCTCTCTCTCTCCCCCCCCCCCCCCCCCCCCCCCCCCCCCCCCCCCCCCCACAAACTCTCTCTGGTAAGAGAACAAGTTGAAAAATAACTAAATAAAATAAGAAAGCTAGTATAAAGGATAAAAGGACATTTTAAAAAAATCCTTGAAGCTGTCCATGTATCTTTCTGAGAGATTTGGATCTAGATTCAGCTTTAGAAAGTGGTGGTTTATTGCATTTACTCCCATTTAATCACAGAAAAACATTCATACATTAAAAATCATATACTGTCATTGCTGCACTGGCATGATAGTACTTCAGAAATGGCTCACAACGATTCAAAGATTTGTTTTATGAATCATAGCATTCGTTACTTAGAGTGGGACTCGATGTGTTTTCCTGTAAGAGCTGACCAGACCTTTGTACACACATAGTGGGAGATCGTGTTTTACGTTTTCAATGTATAAAGCTCAAAAACCTAACTGTACACATAGAAAGAGAGATCACAGTAAGTTTCCATTTACACATATGGCGCAATGCTGCCACCACGTGGTAATAGGTAACACTGCATAGGGCTTTTTTTGTGTGATCATCTTGTTTTTATTTTTTTTATTTTATTGATTTATCTTTTGAAAACAAATTAAAATATTTCTAAAATGCTCATTTTAAAAAGTTGCTCTTTTCAGTTTTCCCTTGCTTTTAACAAGAGCAAGAAGCCTTGAAAGCATAAAAGTAGACAAGAGTTTAAGTAGACCTCAAGGTTCGTTTTTTTGGTTTTTAAATATTCACAAAAGCACCGTAATTGACATTTATTTATTATATATAGACTGTTAGCAAAGAGCAGGGATAGGAGAGCCCGAACACTAAAACATTTTGGTTTTGTTCGAGAATGTGTGTAATCACAGGGAATAAAGATGCATTTGTGTCATTTTACAGCATCACTACTCGCTCTGTTAGGTACACCTGCTCAACTGCCCGTTAACACAAACGGCTAATCAGTTAATCACATGGCAGCAACTCAATGCATTTAAGCAAGTAGCCACGATCAAGGCGACCACATGTAGCTATGTTCTGATGGCAACTTCCATGTCACAAAGCTCAGATCATCAAGCTGGTTTCTTGAACATGACAATAAATTCACTGTACTCAAATGGCCTCCAGAGTTACCGCCATCTGGCCGGGGCCTTTCTGTGTGGAGCTTGCATGTTCTCCCGTGTTTGCGTGGGTTATCTCTGGGGACTCCAGCTTCCTTCAAAGACATTCAGTTAGTGGGGTTAGGTTAACTGGTGATGTGATGTGAGTGTTAATGGCTGTCTGTCTGTCTACAGTATGTTAGACCTGTTTCAGATTGGTGACCTGTCCAGGGTGTACCCTGCCTCTTGTTGCATTCTAGCTAGGATAGACTTCACCCACCCCACTCCCCGTAATCCTTAATTGGATAAGTGGAAGAAAATGGATGGACCTCAGGGATGTGTTGGAATGGGAGACTTGTATTGTGGACACGCAGCTGATAAATCTCCAGCAACTCTTTGATGCTATCATGTCAGTATAGACCAAAACCTCTGAGGAATGTTTCCAGGACCCCATTGAATCTTTGCATTGAAGAATTTAGGCAAAAATGGCTCCAACCCAGTACTAGTTACATGTACCTAATAACATGTTTGACTGTATAATGAGAAGTACTTTAAAAGCATGGCAAACGGAGCAAAACTGAAATGAAATCAGCACAACAATTAAACTAATCGTTTAGGTGGAAAACCTTTCCACCACAAATGATCCTGGACACTGGTGATGGCAAGCTACATTATAGCCACAGCCACCATGAGGCGCACTGACAGAGGTGAGGCTGCCACTGGGCCCTCTGACCACCACCAGTAGGCAACAGGTGAAGTGTCTTGCCCAAGGAAACTTGCACCGACCGAGACTGTCAGAGCTGGAGCTCGAACCGGCAACCTTCCGATTATAAGACGAACTGCCAACTCTTGAGCCACGATCGCCCCAATTTGCATCACCACATCAGATCTGTAGTTTTTCCATTTTCAGAGGGGTTTTTTTTATCAGTTTGTCAGTTTTCAGAGGGAATTCTCTCAGCTAAGCTTGAATTTTTGTTCACTCCATGATGTAACAGCACTCGGCTTTGGTTCCTTTACAATAACCAAACCACTGGTCTTCCTGCTGAGATGAGACTTCACGATTCTTTATTTTTGTGTTTTAAATGCATGTATTTAAAAATCTTTCAAAACTGTCATAATTTTTAGGGGGGGAAAAGCCTCAGACCCTTCCCCCTCCCTCTAATGCCCCCATCTGACACACATATAGAGCCGATATTGAGTGACATGAAGCATATGCATTGTTACAAACAATGGAAAGAGGTTATCGTGCTCTGATGCAGCTGCTGCTCTGTGAACCAATGAGAGTGAAGATATTTTAGACATCTTGAGACCTCATGTTTTGTCTGGAGGTGCTCATTGTTTCCTCGTGCAACCATACATTTGGATTTATTATATCTTAAGAATGAATTATCTTTTAACGGGATCTTTTAACTGATCACTTTCAACAAATTGAGAAATAATTGCAAGATTGAGAAAAATAACAAATGTCAGGGTTAGAGAGTAAGTATCTATGTTAGGTATCTATAAGAGCTGTCTCACACACACTGTGTGGTGCAGAAGCATGCATTGCCTTGGACCTCTATAACAAGAGGTTCTCAGTCTGCTTCCTCCTCATCCAACAATTTAAGTCGACATAACGTTACAAAATCATAAACTTCAGTTTATGATTTGGGAAACACAAGCTTATTTTTGGCTAATCTACAAGTACTTTCCTTTATAGAGAAACACCTCTAACCCATCATGTCAGACGCCTATCTTTATAACTTATCCAGGTATGAATACATTTATATGTTTGGTCTTAATCAATAATTTCCTTAATTTTAGAAAAACAACAAAACTGACCATGCATTTGTGTTTTTCTCTCATTTCTTTCCTCCTTTGTCAGCCTTCGACTCTTGCCGCTGAAGCAAATCTTTAGGATCGTTCTGTCTTTCAGTTGAGTTTAAGTTTGTTTTACCTCAGTATCTGTGAATTTCCTTCTTTTTGGGTGATGGTGGCAATAGAATTCATCATTTTCTCTCATGTTTAAGTTAAGCTGAGCACTGTGTGTGTGTTGGGGTCAGTTTGTGTGTGAGGAGGTTAAAACCACGCTTTCCCAGGCCCACACAATGCACTCACTCTAGGGGAGGTGCACACACATGAGGGGCCCCTGTCTGCCACTATAGTCTATGTCTAACACACACATCAGCACAGGGGTTCGTGTGTATTCCTAACACCAGGATCACTAGATTCTAGGATGAAGACAATGAGGTTGTTAGGTTAGATTAGTTTAGGTTTAACATGATGTCCAGTTTAGCTTAAACATTTAAACATCACAGGGGTTTTGGCACAACTTTACCTACTTTCAACATTCAAGTGGGAGAGCAAGGGTTGGGAAAAAAAGCCTAGGGGTCAACTGTAAGAACATGTTTAGGCAACTAAAACCATGGCTGTAGTTCTGACGTCTTTAGGATCGATTAAAGACAGGTAACGTTTCCAAATTAGGTTAATCCACCAAAGGCTCCACAAGATGCTATGGCTTTCTCCGCACTAGTTGTTCACCTTATTGGCTCTGGTAAGCCATCTATAACGGGTTTACCTGGGCTGCTATCATCCGAAAACAATCAGGAAGGACATGAATGTAACAGATGTCAGTGTATGTGTAAAAGGCCCACACTGCAGGCTTTAGGTTAGTTAAAGTTACAGCGTGTAAAATCTCACTGCTCAATGTTAGTGAATTTAGTACCCCTTTCAATTCAAGTTTATGAACCTAACTACTGTAGGACAAACATTTTAGTCAGTCGAGAGATCAAAAACATTAAATTTAGACTACACCCACAACAGCATTTCTACTTTTTGTATATAAAAATCATTTTTGCATATACTGTATTTTAACAATAACAATTAGCAATAAATCAGGATTATAAAATGTATTTGTGTCAGTTAAACATATATTTTGATGACCACCTCAAATTCTGGCCACTGTTCACATGCAGTGAGTGGTGAGTGTAGGTTATCAGTCTGCCGTTTACCTCAGCTGCCAGTGTGTGTACATGTGTATTTGCTCTGGAGGAGGCTGTAAAACTTTGAGAAAGGAGTCCGATAGGAGTCGATGAGCCAGTGAAGTTCACTTCTGTCTGATAAAAGCTATAATGAGGAAGATTTTGAGGATATCCTGAGCTTTTCTGTTGGTAAAAATGCTGTTTTTACCGCTGTTAGTGAAACTTTCTTAGATGTGGATCTAATATTGTTGGACATCGTATGAATAAATTACTATATGATGTGAGAATGTAATCAAATTGTTTATCTGACACTTGAGCCTTACATTAGCTGGGATGTTAGCTTATAACCAGCTGTTGCTGCTGTTTAGCCATTTATGCACATCTTGTGTTAGAGCTCTGACTTTGATGCAGGAGATGAGGCCTACGGTGAGGTGGAATAGGATGAGGTAAAAATGAGGGTGGAGATGTAGTAGTAATGCAGGAAGCAGATGACGAGGAGAAAAAGATGACAATATGCACATGCTAATGTAAGTGTTTGATAAAGCTATTTAACTAAAGTAATTAAAAGTTGATTTCCTTTGACTTAATTGTTTTAGCTCTATTTATGAGTAATCACTCAGGAAGTCACAGGTTATATGTGTGAGGCTTGTCAATATGTTTTCAGGTTTATTTTATGACTCATGAAATCCTTAAGTATAGATACTCAACACTTCTCTTTGTCTCTCTCTTATTAGCACTTGAGTGCTATGAAGTAAGACTTTATTTTCTCTCAGGTTGCTTTGTGAACAAACATCACGCTGAACTGACACCCGCTGCCTACCACAAACGCTCCTGCATCACTTAAGTGTGAAAACTAACAGAGCAGTTTTATTGCACTTTACATTAGAATTATACTTCATTCAAAGAAATGCTTATTTGAGGCAAAGATGGCTCACTGTAGCATTTCAGTAGATGGAAAAGACAAAAACAAAAGCTGCATGAGTAATTGGTCCTAAAGGTATTTTACCATAAGGATATAACAGTACTGAGCAGATGATTCTCTGTTGTTTGTACCACCCATGAAAGGTGTTGGATGTCCCAGTCAGAGCCTCACATTCCCTGTTAGGTTTGTGAAACCTTAGAAGTGTTTCACAGCTTTTTTTTTTAGCTTTCACCCCTGAATCACAATCATTCTTAACAAAGATGTTGTAAAGATGGTTAAAAGCTAAAAGCCCACAAACAGCCCAGCTGGCCTCTAATAACACAAGCTGCTGCATATGAATATAGTGTTCTCACCCCTTTAGGACTGAAAGAGGAAAAAATCTCACACTGTAATGACTCAAGACCACTTAAGACTGCAAACTAAGGCACTAACCTATAATGGCTTTGCAACCAAATGAGTTAGTGACTCTGATAAATTAAAATGCTCCCAAATACTTTTCATATCTTCCCTGTATAAATTTATTTCATTTTTGTCTTAAGTATATGATCATTTTAATAGTATTTCAGTAAACTGGAATATCATTTCAAACTTACTTTTAGTTTAGTTGTAGCTGACTACAACAGCCTTCTGAACATGTAAATATATAGACAGCTTTCCAGTGTGCATGCATATATATTCATTATAAAGGAACATCAATGGATAGAGTATTTGTGAAATTGAATATTTTAAACCCACATTGTTATTTTTTTGTTCTACTTTTTCCAGGGTTATCACAATTTTAATGAAGATATTCCAATATGGTATGCCAAATTTAAAATATATTAGTCACATGGATGGGTTTTGTTTCTCAAAGCAACAACCCTGTGTAGAATAGAAGCCACAATGAACATAAGGTTATGCACAATGTATATTTTTCCTTCTGAGTTATTATTCAAGATGATCTAAAACATAAATATGAAACCCAGACACAATGTAGAAAGCATAGCACCTAACCGAACCTCCCTCTGGCCTATTAGCAGTAATGTTTTTAGCGTGAGGTTGCATGTAAATGAACACAGTACATGCAAAAATAAATAATGCCCTCCCAACAAAGTCTTGGTAACTTTCATCGGTAAACTAAACAGACTCGCTTCGTCACATCTCTCTTTTATTTAAAACATTCCAATAAAGAAGGGAGAAAAAAAAATTTCAGAGTTGCTTTATGTTTTAAACATTCATCGTTTTGACTTCTATGTACAGTTTACATGGTGGAAGGTTCACTGCAGAGATTTCCAGTCACAGGTTTACTCGATCTACGCCTTTGGGCTTGCTTCAGCCTAAAGTATGTATCAATACAGTTAATATTTTCATAAAAAGGCACTAATGACAGGCTAGTGTACAACATATTATAAAGAACTGTAATTCAACAGGCGTCAGCAAAAATCATAAATAGCTTTTGCCTTTGGCTGTGATCAAACTGAGCTCAATCACTGAAAGAATTTACATATTAACATTTTTTTCTATTACATATTAAGGCTCAATAAATACAAGCACTTAAAATTAAAAAAAAATAAAAATTTGCACAATCATCAAGTTTCACAGGAATGTAACAAGAGTCTGCAACAAGGCTGCAACAGTTTATATAATATGGGGAGGGGGGGGAAGCCACCAACAGGTCACGAGCATGAAAACACTTAGGTGTGAGCAAATCAGGAGATTGTTCCTTTGACCCACGAAGCTATGAAACTCATTGTGTAGTTCATTATCAAGCAGTTTGCCACCTTGCCAATTTACAGCAGGTCTGCACATTGAGATTCAAAATGAAATGGGGACATTAATCACACTAAATTTCAAAATCCAGCTCTTCAGAGCAAAGGTTCCTTTCAATGTAATTAAGATTTAACAAAATAAAAATAATACACACACCACAGGAAATGAGTCTGTCCATCTTCCTGAGAAGATGGCCTGAAGCACCATTCAAAAGCAGGCATCACTTAGAATAGCACCAGTGAAACTCCCAGATATGAAATGATTGGCTCTTTTTCAGACCAAAACCAGTCTAAGGAAAAAGAAAAGCCACGACAGCTGCTGCACATCTGTGGGCTTGGTCAAGCTAAAATCAGTTTTGAAGTAGCTGCTGCTGATTCAGACCAACATTTGCTAATTGTATATGTATTAAATATATTTTTAAAAAAAAAAAAAAAAAAAAAAAAAAAAAAAACTTAAAGTTAGGTAGCCTGTGAGCTGCATTCTCTGACCATATCAAAGGAGTCAGACCTGAATGGAAACGTGAACACGCTGATCTTAGCCTTCGTCACCTTTAACCACAATACTGTTGGCAGGATTGTCAACAGGGACAAATCCCAATATTTTACAGCTGAACATTGTCAATTCATCACCATGGCTACTAAAAGTCTGATCTTAGTGTTTAAAACAAAAAAACAAAACAAAAAAAAAAAACCACACAACACACAAACAGACCCAACAACACACGCACACACACAAGCTACATGAGGTCAGTTTGCCCAAAATTGTGCATCATTCAGCAAGTGGCTCCTATCGGACTAAGGAGAGGTAGCACGTCTCTCTGGTTTTGTCCTGGTCAGGGATTGGGTGGCTTCTCTGTGCTGCTGGGTGGTGTCAGAATTGGTCCCGCGGCAACAGGCGATAGCTGACCGGCGTTACTCTCAGAGATCATACACTCCTGAGCCATTCTCTGCAGGAAGAAACAGTTCCATGTTAGTAATTAAAATCACTTTATCATATACTTTAAGCTCCTAGGACCTGGCGTCCACATATGTGGACATCACATTTTGGGTTATTTAGACCAAAATACTCAATTTTTGCTCTTCAAGGGCCCGATATCCACTTACGAGGACATTATACTGCTACTGTTCTATCAAAATTTTAAACGAATATCCTCAGATGTGGCTCTTATTTTTCTTATAAACAAAAATCAGGTTTTTAAAAAAAAAAAAAAAAAAAGAAAAATCTGGTAATTCTTTGTTTTTACATTGATCGGGTCCCAATGTGACCAAATATCAAAGAGAAATTTAAAATGCATGCCGTGGAAGAGTTTGGGTCTTAGGAGGTTAACCAAAAAAAGGACAAAAATCTGTCCAGTAGGGCTGCACAATTTTGCATAAAATGAGAATCATGATTTTTTTTTTTTTGCTTAGAATTGAGATCACGATTCTCTCACGATTTTCTTTTCCAATATAAATATTTATTGCACATCAACTTCGTAACAGTTGAGACCGAACATAAAAACAATAAATGTCTCACATTTTGTCGTTGCCGCAAAATGTTGTACTGCTTGCAATTCCGTCTCCACCGTTGCTCGATACTGCGTGTATAGAGCAGGTAGTGCGACAATAGAAAAATAGTTGCGGGACGGCACTGTGTAGCGTTTGTCTAGGGCGATCGTTTTCCTAAATCCCTCGTTTTGCACAGTGTTGATGGGAGCCATATCTTTAGCCAGGCGATAAGTGATAGCCTCCGTAATTTCTTTGTGCCTGCAGGAGTTCGACAGGTATGGGGAAGCGCTGTATAAGGCTCCCGTTATTGATGGTTGGGTGGTTGACTGGGACGGATTTTCTCCTGTCACTTTCTCCTCATCTCTCCGTTGTTTTTTTCCCCCTGCCAATTTTAGCAGCCAGCTGGCTTCTGTATCACGTGGTATACTCATTTGTTGAGTAGGAAGAGTGAGCGCTTGTTTTCATGCAGATTATGTCCCGGATCAAAATGTGGTACAATAGTCTTTTTTTTTTTTTAAACATAGTTGTCATTTGGAAATGAGATCGCACATAAGTATGAATTGAGATTGTGATTTTCTAACGATTAATTAATTAATTAAGCCCTACTGTCCGATTAATTAAGCCCTACTGTCCAGTCAGTCATAAAATCAAATTTCAAAGCTTTCATGTCATTGATGGATGAACACATGTAGCCGGATTAAGCAGTTTCCCTAATGATCAAATTTGCCAGTTTATACCAAGTAGACCCTGAATGATCAGGAAAGTTTTTAAAAACCCGAGTACCATTTTTACCAGGTAAAAGCCTGATATTGGTGCCTTACTTTTCCAGCGACAATAACAATAAGTGTTACACTGTGGTAAAACAATTTAAGTGGCCTCAGTTATATTCTTTCTTTCCTTTTTGGGCTCGAGTCCTCCACCGGTTCTGTACAAATATGTGAAATTTAAGCCAAAGAATTAACAACTCTTTCAATTATATAGACTTATATATAGGCATGCATTGCTCTAAGCTCTTGCAAGGAGGCGTCTATATAGATATTTAACTACACTTTCTAACCCTTTTAAAAACATTCAAAATTGTGTATTACTTTACAGTGATACTAATCTTGCATTTCAGATTCTTAGTTTTCTGTCTACTTTTTCTTACCAGTAGGTTCAGATAGGCCACGTGTGTCTGGATATTGTGTCTGTCATCTGCTCTGACTTTTGGGAAGTTCTTGAGCTGAGGTTTGGGTTCAGATCGCAGTGTTTCCATGAAGGGAGTCATCCACTGATAACACTGAGACACACTATCCCATGTGAGACCTGAGACAAAAACAAGTTAACGATTGTGAGTGAAGTTATAAAACAAAGAATCCCACCAACAAATAGAGCCAAAAAATAAAAAATAAAAAAAATAGAAATTAAATCTGATGATGTGAATGGGGAAACTCACCTGAGACTTTATGAACAACGTCAAAGGTGGAAAAGTGGCAGAAGGCAGCTGCGGCAAGAACGCTGTAGTTATAGTCGAGCGCGGTGATGTCCATCATACACAAGTCCAACAGCTGCAACATGCAGGTCAAAGATCAGTATAATACTGAATCAGAAAGTGTTTGCATCATTTTTATTTTTTTTTTTTAAATTCAAACAGATGAATAAACAAGGATAAACAGAAAAAGAGGATTTAAATAAATGTAGCAGCCGTTGAAAGTACCTGTGTGATCTGGATGTAGGTTTCCTGGGAGAACTGCGGCTCCAGGAAGTTCACTCCATTTTTCTGGGCTTCAACCTGAGTGTATAGCTTCAACCAGGAGATGGGGGTCTCAGGACAAAGGTTCCAGTCTAACGCCTATGGGACAGCAACACGGAGGTCAACACAGAAACTTTGATTGCTACCACTCAATATTACAAGATTAGATTAGAAAGTGAAGTAGATGAGTTTGCGTACCTTTAATATGTGAAGCTCTGTGCGCTGGATGTCCCACTGGTCGCAGGCACCGTCTGTGACATAGGCAAACTCGTAGGTTTTAGGAGGGTAGATTTCCTGATGAGAAAGAAGGGGCAAAGTTGGTTATTGAGATTAAACATCATCAGCACAAACAGAGGTTTGACTATCAGAAATATCTGACTCTATAAGAATTAAGACACTCACCTCTATCTTGGAGGCTATGAAGAGCGCCGTGATGCCGATGAGTTGCAGGTAGTCTTTGTTGATATTCTCCTGAGTGAGCATGAAGCGGTCAAAGTAGTCCTGGGCAAGGTACGCTGTCTGTCTGTGAAGGCTGTACACCTCACTCACCTGCCGAGGCAATCGGACATAAAGGCTGAGTCTTTGTCCAAAACCAGAACAGTCGAATTTCTGCACATTAAAGATTTTCACGCTCACCTCAAGCAGCCAGTCCAGGAGAATTGCCCTCATCTTGGGCTGCAGTTTAGGATGCCGCTCCAGGTAGCTCTTGTCATGAACGTACTTCAGCTCCTTGTTAAGCATTTTGATCCACACATCGTCCGAACTAGCCCAACTGGAAGAGAAACGGCAAGTTTTAACCATTTATGCTGGTCAATAAGTACATGCAACAGTGATGCTAACAACTGACTACAGACTGGACAAAATCCGAGAGGTGAATTAACGAGTTCTGCAGACAAAGCAAGTAACAGGATACATCTGAAACTTGATTTTTACTTGCAAAGTGACTTTGACTGTAATTGAGGGCCTTGAACCCTAAATACCAGGTGGGGTGGAGCAACATCTCCAACAACAATAGCGCTGTGGAGTATTAAGTGTTGCGCTACGACCTCCCTATTGAGGTGTAAAAGCTACACTTACCTGAGATGAGGAATGGGCGAAGCCTTGATGAAGAGGTTCTTGAATGTGTATTGTTTGAAGTTGGACGGGTTTGCTGGTTTTAGCTCTTTGTGGGGAGTTTCTATGAGAATGCATGGAGACGCTCCATCCTCTGACCAACACTTCTGGAAAGAAAGAATAAAACTTGAATTTAAAAGAGGAGACGGAAACTCCCAGACCTGACTGTTGGTCAAGCAGATGTATTAACATACTAAAAGGGATTAATCTGGCACATCCCATTGCTCTGAACAAATCAAAGTTACTCAACATTGTGACTTCACCTAGTCACAATGTTAAATTTGCAAAATGTATGATTTTCTGTGGAATCGGTGGCTGCATTTCTGTCATTTTTGACACTGCCTACATACCAAGTGTCATCTCATCTACAGCAGGACTCTACGTTACACCACCACTGTGAAGTTCAGTTTCATATCATGCTAAACAGCGACACCTGCTGTTGAATAAAAGGTAGTGCATGGCTACGACTAGAAATTTACTACTGAAACCTTTTCACCTACTCCTATAATATGATCTTATCCAGATACAAATCTGCTAGAAATAAGTCACTTAGGACCATGTATCAAGTCATGAGAGAAAATAGTTAAATAAAATATTTTAATTAAATAAAAAGGAACCAATGCAAACAAAGCCCATTTTCGACTACAGGCACCCATTCTATCTATAAATACAGAGACCATTTACTATAAAGCTTTACTATGTAGTAAATGGTGGAAATTAAATTAATTTCCTTATAAAAAAAAAAAAAAAAAAAAAAAAAAAAAGTTGGGCACACACACACACACACGTTAGTCAGACAGATAAACAAGTAACAACAGAGACACACTGGGCTGAGCTCTTATCAGTAACAAACACAGTCATTAAGCATCAATATCATTTGGGCAGTACTAACTTGTATTTCATAGCTTTGTTTCTTGGCAGCGGGTTGTAGTTTCTTCTTAGAACACTAAACAAGAAAAGACAGAAACATGTGTCTTTGAGCTAAAAACAGGACAAAGCTGAGACAAACACTGATAAACTGAAACACAGGATTGCAGCTAGTAACAGAAACAAACCTCAGTCTTTCTTTTCCTCAGCGTGACGGTGCTATTTGGATCTCTGGCTTGAAGAGTGATGCGATCACTGAAATTAAAATTAAATAAGAATGGTCAAATAAGAATCTGCCTCTTGCTCACTGAAATATTAATCGAATTAATCTGCAATTAGAGCCAACTTTTAAAAAAATAAATATTGGTGATCAACTTAAACACCAGTATTGATGGAAATAATGACTGGGCCACAGTGACAAAAGCAATCAGCAAGGCAACTGTATTAGGAGTTTCGCCCATTTAAAGAAAGGGGTGATTACAGCTTGATGGATTTAAAGCTTTTACATTTGAGCGACTGGCCATCTTATCTTACTACATGTGATTGTGAACTGGTGACAAGTACAAAAATGTATGACATCACTGTAGGCTCTAAAACCTAATCACATTTACAACAGACTATGCCTTTCAGCAATCAAAACACTAAAAGCAACAGTGAACAGACAATGTGATCCAATCTAACTGTACAAACATCTATTAGTTTTCACCTCCAGTCACTCATCTCTGCTTAATTTGAACAATGGTGTCATTAAAGTCTCCTGATGTATAAACATCTGGAGTTTGATCTCTGAGGAGCTCCTATAGCTTTGCTGTAGGGTAGTGGCTCCACTTCACCTCCGGGCCCCCAGTTTCAGAACAATCACCAAGAGGTGCTCACCTGCGCCTGGACATGGTGCTGACTGTATTGTATGGCTCCGCTGTAAAGAAGAAAAGGAGAGATTACATTAAATTCAATATTAACACTGTGAACAGAGATATTAAAAAAAATGAAAAATATAAATAAATAAAAAACACTTGGGAAAAATAATTCAAATTCTCGTGGAAGTTTCCAAGAGTTAAGTGGGCCCTTTCTGAAGAAAATGCCTCCCCAATGCAACTAGGCATCTGGTTTAATGCTATAGGATCATATACAACCAAAAAAACCGTTTAAAAGTGAATGATCCACAGCTGGATCCTAATACGCTCAACAACCTCAGATATAATAAGACATCCCTTTGTAGGATTACTTCTAACCTGCTTACAAGTGATGGTTAGCTTATAATAACATATGCAGTGTTAGCTTGTGGCCACCATTTTAGGAGCCACGGAGATTCGATAAAAACCGAGAACGGGGAATTAACAATGCCGACAGACTGCATATAAGGACTACCAAGTGTCTCATTTCAGAGTAAAAAGGTAAAACTGATTAAAAACGTGATAAATACAGAGCCAAAGCAGCCAGGCAGGACCTGTAAGCTAGTGTGGTATCTGCAGCCAGAAAAGAGGGGGGCTGGTTTTTCCCTCGATTTTGAACAAAAAAAGCGGAGAAATCCCGCAATTCATATCAAATTTACCACTTTCAGCGTCACAATATACATCTCCAAACATCTTTGGTGTATTTAGAATGAGTGAAATCGACAAAATACTAACTTTAATTCGGGGTTGAAACTCAAAGACGCGCCAATTTCCGCAGCGTAGAAGCGGGAGGATTTGAGCCCTACCTCCCCGAAACTGCTCCAAGCCTGCCGGGTTAAAATAGCCAAAAAGACCGCTTAACATAAACGATATATAATTTAAAGCCACCTGGGCACCTAAAACAAACCCTTATGAAGCACATTTGTCAACAAGAGGATTTTTAAGCGCTACAAAGTAAGAGAAACTGAGACCGACCTCAGGCCAAAGATACAGAGGGGAGCTACTGTAATTAGCAAACTTAGCTCGGTAACTCCTAACTAGGTCAACAATAACCAGCTAACCCCGATGTGTACTTAAACTGGGCATCTACAGCTTTTGCATGCAAACGCATTGATAAATGCTTGGTTTAAGGAAACGTGCACAAATGACAAAGACAACGTGAGGACGTAATTTTGTACAAAGTTTTAAAGCTACACGCCTCAGTATTTTAACAGAATCTCCACCAAAAGGCCAAATTCTCTCTAAATACACATCTGGCACGACATGCAAGAGCCAACTAAAGTAGAACAGACTACATCAGAGGTGGAAACAATGCCCGGGCAGTTAAAAAACAAGTAAACAAGAACACAAGAAAGCAGTCCCCGCTTTAGTCCACATTTGAATCCTTTTTGCGCCAATAACGACGACTTAAATACGAAACCTAAAATGAAAACCGCAGGAAAGGTTAAGCAGCTTCGAGGCATAAAATATTAAACTATAAATATTCATATAGCTGAAGTCTCCGAGTCGGTGCTCTTACCTCCTTAGTGAAGAATGAATGAGTACATCAGCTGTGGCGCCGGCGCCAATCCTTATATCCGCATCTGCCTGCCTCCTGCCAGTGCGCATGCGCGTTCCCGGTTTCACAGAAACGCGCTAAACGTTTAAATACGAATTGAGATTTGTACAAACCGGCTAAACTGGACGGTTCTAATCGGGTTGTTATAACTTC
The DNA here is from genome assembly GCF_057381845.1 of Rhamphochromis longiceps. NCBI lineage: Eukaryota > Metazoa > Chordata > Actinopteri > Cichliformes > Cichlidae > Rhamphochromis > Rhamphochromis longiceps. The sequence goes on from NC_140567.1 coordinate 30,719,581, forward strand.
GACCGCGATAAAACAGCTTATTGACAGGCTCAGGACGGAGGTAAACCGGCTGTGCTTCCAGTTTGTCTGGAGCCTCCGTTCATTTCTAAGGGACACCGAGCTGAAGTATGAATTATGCAGTAAACACCACTTTCTGTACATTCCGGTTAAACTTTAACGATTCCGTAGACACCCTTGAGTATACTAGCAATAGATATTGGTGGTAATTATTTCAATCCGTGGAGTTATTTTCGCTTTTTTACGCGGCATCGAAACTCCTTCCGCATCCGAGTCCCGCCTGTGGGAGGGAGCTCCATGACGTAGAGCCAATGAGAAGGCGAGCAGCTGCAGCCGCGTGCTCCTTCTGCAGAATGTAAACAGAGGACCACGTGCATCTGCTGTCAAAAAGAAGTGCTGAAAAGCTGCTGCTACTTCCAACTTTTAACTACAACAATTATAATTACTTCACGAAACAATAGCAGAGCAGCAGTTATAAGAAAGTAAATAAAATAACTTGAGATTACCAACCAGTAACGAGAAAATAAAACTGACAAAAAAGGCACCAAGCCACTACAGAGATTCCTAACAACAATAAAGTGGAGTAAAAAAACCAAAACAAAAAACCCAGACAAATACTCAAAAACAAAGAGCCAAATAATTAAGAATGCCATCAGTAAAAAAATGCTAATATAAACCTCATAAATAGATTTTTTTTAAAAAGCAACTACAAATAAGTCAGAGACAAAGAGATAATATGGGAATATAGATATGTAAAACACCAAAGTGGATCAAAAAGATCACTGAGAGGCATAAAACAGCTGCCAATACACAGTCAACTACTACAGAGACTCCTAAAAATCACAACATTACAAAGGGCTCAAAAGAGTCTTACAAGAACAACAGAGAGACATTAAATAACCATAAGTAGACACAAAATGGCTGTAAATACACAAAACTGTTGCAAAACAACAAGCACTTTGAGAGCACAACCCTCCGGAAAGGCAGCTTCCTCTCCAGGCAGTATTTACTTTTAAGGGAATAGTATTTTTTGTACATATTCTTTGTTTTCTTTGTTGTTGTAATTTGTACGTTAAGAAGTTATTTCATTGTTATTTTCAGCATTTTAGGAGCACCTTATCTAGCACTTTATTTAGCATCGTACTTTAAGCATAGATTTGCAGAGGAAGAACATTTGCATACAAAGTTTAATTATTCATTGAATATTTATTGTGTATTTTAAAATCAGTTGGTAGCCTTTGTTCCAGGTCCTGGACAGCTGCTCCTCGTCAAGAAATGTGGTGGTTGTCTGTGAAAAGGAAAGGTTGTGATTGAGAGCAAATAAGGTTTACCAGTAAGGATAACTAATGCAAGTGTGTGTGAAAATCTAGAAATAAAGGTGGTGCAAAGAAGCAACTGTAAGACACAATTACTCACCTTTCTTTCTTGTGTCCTGTTCAGGGTGTTTGGGCAAATGTTTCCTTGGGGGTCCAGACACCATTTAAAGGTTCCGGGAGAGGCCATGGGTTAAGAGAGTGTGGCGTTTTTATAATAATGGGTTTGGTGTAAGGATAAAGTGTAAAATATGTATTCATATGAAAATGAAAAATGTATTTAGATATTTATTTATTTGAGTTGATTTATTGTATAATGTGGTGGAAGGTTGGGTTTGAGAACTCACCTGTTAATAGAATAATGGTTTAGCCTGCAACAGCTGAAAGTACTTAAGGCTGCTAGTTGCCATTAGATGGGTGGACTGTTTGGTGAGGAGAGCTGTCTGATAAAGAAATACCCCTTGTTCCACTATACTTGTCTTGGTCTGCCTCATTGTAAATCCAGCCACAAAAGGCTGCCCTGTAACAAGCAGTAAACCTCAGAGCAGGAGCAGCGGATCAGCTGATCACAGTCTGTACACTAAGAAAATCTACTAAAGCTCACAATCAAAACTATTGTGAGCTTTGAGTCTTTTCTCCACACTGAGCCACTACAACCAATTTAAGGGTTCCTCCACCTGATGAATCCACTTTAACCTTTGACTGTACTCATTTCCCTTTTTAGGTGCGGCATTAAAGTTACTCTCTATGATGTAGACAACAGAAAATAGAGCTACTTTAAAAAATGCACTCTTTTTTTCTTTGCTCGTGTTCTACATAATTGATTCAAGCTAAATAGATTCAATAGAATTAAAATTTAGACTGAAATACTTAAAGCTCTTGGTAATATGGTCATGTAGCAGATACTTGTAACATTATTTCAAAGGTGGATACAAGCATCAGTTTGTGCATTTTGTCCGTCTGATGCCACTAGTTTGAAAAAGACCACTTGTCAGCAGCTTCTTGTTCTGAGGCAATAGTGCTAACCACTGCACTCCCTAGAATATGAAGTTATCTTCTGCACTATTATGTGTTATTTCTGGCTTTTGGTTGTTGTGTTAATAAGCAAAACTGAGGCTAAAGACAAAGACAAGAAAATTGTGTATGAAAACATTTATTAGAGGCTAATAAGAGATCACATGTATTAACTATTACAGTGTGAAAACAGATGACCCCACTTTTAATTAGCTTTTTTTTGTTTCTGATGTCTGAGTGATCTGTCATACATCCAAAAGACAAAGGAAACCAGTTATGTTGATAAATAAAAAGGTAACCCTAAAAGTCCTACACCTTTTTTCTTTTTGGCAAAGTGCAGTATTATTCCAGTAAACTACACAGAAAAGCAAAAAATGACAAAACAATACAAAACAAACAAAAACCCAAAAAGTCTAACACTTAGTGGAAAAATGCCATAAAATATTCTTCACACTTACAAATAAAACAATAGGAGAAAAAAAGAGGTTTTGCTACATCATTCTGTCTGGTTTGTTGAGTCATTATAAAAGCTGTACAAGGACTGGGCGGATGGTGGTGGCGAGAGCATATGAGCTTCCTCGAATGATGCATAGTTGGTTTCTGATGTTTGTCTGTGTGTTTTAATTTATTATTACGTCCACTTAAAAAGTTAAACAAAAAGAAAAACAAGTTCAAGTTCTTCATTGATGCATTGTCATCATAACATTTCAACCTGGAAGGCACGTGATCCACAAATTTCAAGGCATTGAACAAAAAGCATTACAAATCCCTGTTAGATTAATGATGGAGAGATGAGCTGAGAACAGATACTTAAGAAAAAAAACAAAAGAACAAAAAAACAAATTAATCGTTTAAGGCTCCTGACAGCAGGAGGAACCTCCGATCCCTTCTGTCTTTAAGTTTCTCTTTTTCAAAAAATAAAATGACACAAAATAACATCGTTCGTGATTGCAAAACTCACTGCAGAGAGAGAGACATTCGAGAAAGGACAAGAAAAAAAAAAAGCTTGAAAACACAAGAGATCCACTCTACTACAGTTTACGATTATTTACAGCAAATAACAAAAATGCCTTACAGGGCTTTGTTAACAACGCTACCTTCCCAGAAACTCGATTAGAGACATTCAGTCAGGTTTACAAGGCGATTAGAAGACCACACTGCAACAGTTTCCATTAAAAATGACTGAATCTTTTCTCCTCCATAATATGTGTTCGTTCCACGCTGCATCTCCGTATCTTCAGAACAGGATCGGTTTCCAAAACATCATCGTTAGGCAAATTTACAGAGTTTAGTAAGTTTCTGTTGATGTGTGTAAGGAAATGAATTTTTTTTTTAAGTTGATAAATAAGCAAAATGTGAAGTTATATGTAGAGTCCTTCACCTGTTCTTAAATTATTTACGAACATTAAAATGGTTGCCGATTTCTGCCAGACAAAAAAAAAAAAAAAAAAAAAAAAAAAAAAAAGGGTTTAAAACAGAAAAAAATTAAACATTTTGGAACAAATTTTCAGTTATAAAAAGTCACAGACTGAGTCAAATTTTCTGTTTAACATCAGACAAACATACATGCTCCAGAACTTTACTTTAAACCTGTTTACCCTATATATAGATTTAAATAGTCTTTTTTTGGCAGAAATTGTCTTCCATAGATTTTAGTCACTCTATAAGGTTGGTTATTTCTCAACTTTTGCAGTGTGGCGACTCGGCCTGGGCTCCGCTTATCCCTACAGCAGACACATTAAACCATTAAACAGTCTACCATTTTAGAGCACCGTAACCGAGAGCTGTTATCAAACACTCAAACAATTTTTTAAAAAAAGAACACCAGTATAATAAAACTACGGCGAGATTAAAGATCGCTGCTACTTTTTTTTTGGTTTAAATGTTTAACGAAATGTAACTACGTTAACATGGAAAAGAGAACAGTTAAAATAGCATAAGGTACATTTCTAAAACCATGTTAGGTACAGTTGAGCAAAATATATAAACATAGCTGAAAAAAAACCAACAGTTTCTCTCCATCCTGATGGATTTCCAACAGCCAACTGACAGTGTCAGAGTTCATTTCACAGTCCCGGGACCAAAAGACGTTTCTGTGACACTAAACAAGAAGTTGATTATTTCTCACAAAGGTTTTCACAGAGGGAAAGCACGCAGGGACATAGCTGGAAAAGTCCGAGTACACACAAAGAATCATCAGCCGTCAAGTAAATCTGCATTTTCCTAAAGAGTAAAGGTGATTGGTTGTGACCCTGAGAAGTGGACTGCAGATTCATTTAAGAACAAAAACAAAACAGAAAAAAAGAAAGAAAATAATAATTATCCATTTTTCTTTTTTCCCCCACCATCATGACACTAACAAAACTCTACAACCATGCAACAGATTGCACACTATCATAACCAAACACACCTAAGCAAGAAACCATGGACGCATATATACCAACTTCATACTGATATGTAATTTGTTTTTTCTTTTCAAAAAATATTTTTGGAAGTTTTTTTTGTTTTACATATTTTTTAACATTTCTATTTATCTCAAAGCTACTGTTAAAACAAGGCGTTTAGTGATATTTAACCCAGTATTTTTTCCATTTTTTTCTTTTCTTTTTTTCTCCTTTAAAGAAATATCATGAAAAGTACTGAATTATAAAGTCAGAGGCAGGTTCAGCTGGAGCTGCAGGATGAGCAACATGGAAGTTTTTCACCTCTGGTGGTGCTGCAGAGCTCAAAAAGCAGGAACTTAAGGAAAAATACCCTTTAAAGGCTTTAATACAGCTGTGTTTTGCTTCACTGGCTTCATTTGTGGTGTTTTCGAAGCTTTTTAATAATCAGTCAAACACACACAGCATAAGGTTGGGTGAAGGGAACGAGTTTCTTCTGCAACCAAAGTGAATCACAGAGAGAACCGTAGCACAGAAACTAGAAATCTACGTCTGAAAGTACGAGAGCAGAAAATGGACTAACAGGCAAAGCAGCTACAGTACATAGTTAGGTTTGACTCAGACGTGATTCTAATTTTGCTGAAACTCTCTGTTTTCAGTTAACACACCCTCCAGTTTCACAGGAGAACCTTTGAATGCACGTGTTTAAGTCTGGCTGAAGCGTTTAGTATTAAAACATAACAGCAGGAACCATGTTTTTTATAAAAAGAAGAGAATTTGTATTGCACTTATAAAGAGGCTCAAAATGTCGCACTTTTCTTCTGTAATAAAGATGTTATAAAGCTTTAAACTTTCACCATCAAAAAGGCGTAATTATAATAAAGTCAGCTGTAATAAAGCAGAGCTTCTGTTCCTACAGTTGTTATGGACATACCCTGTTCTCCTCTAAAATGCAGGAAGTCACTCAAGACACAAACAGAGCATTTAGTACAGATCACTGATTATAAGCACGTGAGATTACATAAAGGGATTTTTTCCTTTAAACCCACCTAAACTTCATCCTCTAGTGTGAACAGCCCTTCACTGGCAACATATTGGGAACACTGCATTCCAATACTCCTGCATTGATTAAATGAAAACGTTGTCCGGCTGCACTGTCTATGTTCAAGTCATTTAGGATCTGAAATGTCTCCTACTGCCCTCAGTCAGTCCAAAAAGTTGCCTAGATGACCAGCAGTCTCACTGTGAGACCCTGAAGTGACACCACCAGACCATCCTGCCACACAGTGAACCTGCCGCTTAGTAAAGTGACCTACAGCATTGATTCTACACATTAAGGTGACGGTAAAGAAGAAGAAGAAGAAGAAAGAAAAGAAAGAGAAGTCATCATGACCTCTGTTTCTCTCTGTGATTGGACGTACAATGCTCTGAAGAAATAGAAGAAGAAATGGTCTTGTGAAAAGGGAGGGGAGGGGGGGTTAACTTTATGACCTTTACATATCCCTTCTTCTCAGTATCAATACATAGGAGGATGGAGGATGGATGAAGAGGAGTAGGACGCGGGGAGTGAAGTGAGGGAGGGAGAAAAAGTCTTCACTGGCCACATTACTGATATAAAAAGTCAACAGCCACCTTCCCGATTTCACCACCCATTAAGCTTTCAGGAGAAATTAGGTGTGAGGTGTGTAAGTGGTGGCTGATGCCGTAGTTAACTTGCTGCTGGTGTTTGTTTGTTGAGAAGATGAAAGAAAACGGAGATGAATGCTTGTGGGTGGCCAGTGTTACATTCCTGTACTGCTTAAAGTATTGAGGTTGATGATGATGATGATGATGAATAGTGATGAGGATGTCTCAGAAGTTGAGATGCCTCTGGCTGGGCTGGTGCAGGTGCATGGTGTTGGCTTTTGGGGGGCGGAGCAGGTTGAGGCGTCGCAGGGCCTTGCGGGACATGGGCTGGGTACGTTGGGTGGGGTTTCCCGGCCTTTGTTGCACAAGGCCGGCCTGAGCGGAGAGCGCCGCGGCGTAGCAGGAGGAGTGAAGACTGGAGCGCCGCTGTGAAACTGCCGCCTCTGGCCTGCAGGAGGCAGAAGTTTTCAGAAGAAGGCAGATTAGTTTTTAGCACAATGCAATAAGTAATTTAACAGCTGCTTCAGAACATGCATTGGTTTACTATTATATCCAATTATCAGGAGCATTTTTGAAGTATCTGCTACCTTGTGTGCTCTTTCAGTTAGTAGATTATTTTTTATTAAAATGTCTCAAAAAGCCTGTGACTGGATAAGTTAACACTAAAAACGGCTATTGCGAAGTTGGTGCCTTTGAAGTGTTGTCCATTTGGTACTTTTGGACATATTTATAAATATGTCCAAGCTTGAAATCTATTTTCCAATGATGATGAAATTTCTGTCCATGGACAGAGCCCAGATTTTACCTGTGGCGAGAGCCATCTGGTGTTCTTCTGGCCTTTTCCTTTCCACTTGAAGCTGTCAGGCTCGCGGTCATCTCATCGGACGAAAAGTTCAATTCTGGTTCATGTGAGCTTTGTGGCAGGGGGTCAAGGTTCAGTCGTGGGATGCTGTGGTGAGTGTAGACGGACATGCTGGGGTGTTCGATTAGCAGGTTCTCCAGAGGGCTGGGCTCCAGGACGATGGGAAAGGTGCTACGCCCAGTGAAGCAGGGTGGGGGGGTAAGAAACCAGCTCTCCTGCAGAGAGCGGGTGTCCACACGCAGAAACCCACTCTCATCATCTTCCTCGTCCTCATCTAGACCACCGTCCGGGTCGGTGTCAGCCGTTGAGTTGAGGGAGGTGCAGGAGGCGTAACGGACAGGTGGGATGCCCATGGGTGAGGGGATCATCACCAGCTCATCATCTTCTTCATCCTCCTCTGCCTCCACCTCCTCGTCTTCATCTTGGATGATGGTGGATCCCGAGTGGCCATCGTTACACTGGCTGGAGCCAGCTTCAGCTAAGGGGTGAGATGAAGGTGTCATTAATGGAATGAAAATAGTACTAGAGACGCATCAGATTTTATGTCTTATGAAAAAAGTAACACCTGTATCTGAAAAGTACCAAGTACTAGTCATTCCCCACATGCTCTTACAGGCAACTTTTACGGCAGAAAGAGTCATGTGAACAACCTGTTACAAAAACAGGCTTTTAAGGCTTAAACCTATTCATTATTAAGGCATGGCCGCTTTGACTGCAGCAGGTGTCTTCTACTGTGAGTCATCGAACTGCACCTCATGACAGTGTTTGTGCCTTTTTGAGCATCTTTAAAGCCATCGTCTGTCAAACAATAAGGCCTGTTTTGTATTGACCTTCCAGGAGGCGGTGGTGGTGAATGTCGTTAACTTGTAGAAGCTTGTTTCCACAACTAAAAACAGAAAAACTATTTTTTTAAAAACCCAATAAAAACATAAATCCATTTTTAAAAATAACTTTGGGTCATTATCTCAAAATTTGGACTTTGACTAACTTGAAATGTTATTTTCTCATTTTTGAGTTATTTTCACAGAAGTTTGAGGTAATAAATCAAAATTTTAAAATACCAAACTCGAAGTTTTGAAATAATAACCCAAAACTTTGGTTTATGTTTTTTTTTTGAGTGGTGGAAAAAGTTCGTCCCTTAAACTTAAAATACATTGGTTATACACAAACCAGTGAAAAGAGATTCAAAAATAGGCGTCCCTCTCTTTACAGCATATCTTTGTAAACATGTTCTGCGCCCTACTTTTCTAAAATGTTTCTCTATGAGGTCTCGAACCATTTGGTTTACAGACATCATAAATCCAAACTCCTTTATGCAACAGGTCATTTACTGTTCCAGCTGTTGTTTTGATTTTAAAGTAAAACGCCTGTGTAATGTCATCAGTGTACCAGCAGGCGGCACTGTGGCTTGGCCACGCAGCAGAAGGGAACCTGCCAGATGTAAACAATAATTTTCTGGAAGCTGATCAGCCAAACAGCTGCAAGCAGGCTGACAGCCTGACAGCTCAACATTGCATGCCCAATGAACCGCACGCACGCATGTTTCTGTTTGAATTTGCAAAAATGTCTGTCTGCTGTTAACCCCAGGGAGAGCAACTTAAGCTCTCTCTACAAGAAGCAGCATACACAACCACTGCTCGTTCCTTTGCACATAAATCATCGTGTGCAGCGAGCACGCATACATCCTGCCCTGCTAGCTATCTTATGCAAAACTGGAGGCTTGCCAAAAGCTGCGGGTCGGGCTCTTGTTTTGATCCAGCCACAGCTTCTAATGATTCACAGAGAAACAGGAAGTTGTGAGGTGGAAGGCCAACATGATCTCAAGCTTGCAGACTGGATGTTAAAAATAACTTTGTGTCAACACAGCAGACATCTCTGCTTGTTTTCAGTTTTCTTTAAGGATGGGGACTTACTTTTGTAAAGAACATGATTATTAGAATGTTTTAGTGGTCATCAAACACACAGGAGGAAGATAAAGGTTTTTCGACCTCCACCCTTCTCCTCTGACCTCAGTGCTCTCACCCGTTTACTGTGAGAGCAGTGTTTGAAGCTCAATTTCTACACGTGACATTAACACCGCCCTGTGGCTCTGACTCCCTGGAGTTCACAGAGGAGTCCTTGTTTACCCACAACAGGCCAGAGAGGTTGCAGGGTGCTGACTCAGTTCGCAGCAGCTGATCTTCTCACTTTATCCTCTCAGCAGCAGTGGGACAGCTCCCACTGTCCGAGCCCCATCAGCTGCTGATCTCTTCCTGCAGAGGCCGCAGGCGTTTGCAAACACAGCAGCTCACGGTATGCAGTGTCAACTAGACAACAGGTCTCCAGCTCTAGAATGGGGTGCATGTAGTGTTTTGTACACTTGGGCTCACTGTACATTGGGTTAATGAGGTCAGTCCAGATTATGAAAGGACCAGCTGATCCCCCACATAACCCTGTCTCCTCCATGAACCACAAAGGCTCAGAGCATGCAGAGCATCAGCAGAGCAAACAGACAGCATCACCTTTAACCAGACTTCTTCAGCTCCTGGCCTCATTCAACCACATTTGCAACGTTCAAGCCATACTTTCTTATAACATTATTACTTCTTACTCATTTCTGACACTGTGTGTGGCACATTCATGAGCCTGTATTCACACTTGATAATATGCATGAGTGATGACAGGCCATAAAAACCTCTTTTTTTTAAATATTGCTCTTGACATGCTTACTTATGTGATAAAACCCAAACACAATTCTTTCACCACACAGATCTAAGAGCACAAATGTTTGTAATAGAATAAATAATAGGTCCCCCTTAAATCAGCTCTAGCCAGAGCTGGTGAGAAACCTGACAGAAAATGTCAACAAAACATTGAGTCACAAATACACTGAGCTTCTATCAGCCTTGTACAAAACATAGCATGGTGTATCTTTGTGATGGAGACACGGATATGATGTAGCCAGGTGTTTTTATAGTGGAGGGATGTTTGAGGAAACTTTCTGCCCATACATGTTTACCTCCTGGAAGCACTGGGACCTATTTTTACCTCATCTGGTTCTCCAGACACTTTTGTTTGACCTGTTTGCAGGTTGACTTGCCCATAAACTGCCTGACATCCAACCTCTTCACCCCCTCCAGCTTGAAGTGAGTCAGACAGCCTCTCGTTCTCACCAGCCCTCGTGCCAGAAATATTCACACGGTTATGGAATTTTGGGAGGGGGGGTCAATTCAAGTTAAGACCCACTGTGGGTTAACACCAAACCAAAGCTGTGCCAAGAATCATCCAGAGCCATTTGGGAGTCACTGCAGTGTGTCATGTTTCTGCATACAGTGTGTGGGTGGGTGACTTGTTGAACTCTTCTGTGTCGTGTCGTGTCTGTTTTGACTGGAATCTTTTTATGGTCTCAGACTGCACTGGAAACTTGGCATGGTTTTTACCTGCCATTACAAAACTCTAAAGTTATACACTGTCTTTCTAGCTGGTTGCTCCATGTTGGATTAGCTCAGTAGCCTTTCCTGAACTCACAGTCTTCATCAGGGGGTGGATTTTGCTCTAATCTTCCTCAAACTGATTGACTTTTTTTTTACTTTTGGCATATATGCATGGCATTTAACACTTGCTATGCATATATCTGAAGTGTGTGTGTGTGTGTGTGTTTCTAATTTGTTTACCTATTTAACCCAAAGTTTTCACATATGCCATATAATGAAAGGCTGGATAAAACATTTCTGCTTGAGCCCTTTGTTCCTCAGTGTCCTCCTGTTAGAGTCAGCTTTCATTTCATAGTTTAGTTTACAGTGTTTTGAGAACAAAAATGCATTGTCTGACAGCTGAACAAGTGAAGCAAGTCTCAAAGTCGTTCTAAAATCACTGCTGCGTGTCAAAATGTTTATTTACCTTCTACTTTATGGTACTAATGCAAGGTGTTGGCTGATTACAGATTCTGAACCATTAACTGGTTCTTGTGAGAATCAGACTTACTCAGGTAGTTGACCAGGATCCAGTCTTCATCCTCCTCCTCTGTCTCCTCCACTTTGCCGTCCCCAGGTCTGCTGCCTCGACTCACCTCCTCCACATCGTCCCCAAAGAGAGCACTGGCGAACCTCTGGAACATCCTGAGATGTCCTGCAGGGGCGTGAGGATGAGGGAGGGGTCGGGGGAGGCGCGTGGCTCTGGGCGACGGCAGGGAGGTGTTGCGGTCGTTTTGGTCATCAGCTGCGGGGTTCACAGCAGGGGGAAGGCTCCGTAAAGGTGCTAAAGTGCATCAATAAGTTGTGGTCATAGATCATCTGAGGGCCAGCAGGCGCAGGCTGGACATCGCTCAACGTCAGGATCGCTTCAGTGAGTGCAAAAGTCTTCAAAAAAAAAAGCCCTGAGAGGCAGAGAAACATGAGGATTCGGTTATAAACATTTACAGGTGCTGGTTTTACACACAAGGCCTCACATCCCCATCCCTCATTAAAGATGTTAGGACAGAGCCTGAAAACACACCAGGGCTTCCCAGAGAAATGGTTTAAACACAAACACACACACACAAGAACGACTTTAATGACAAGCCTGTTAGTATTCGCCTCTAGCTGCACAAATTTCCGGGATGGATTAATTTCCTGTCAGACTTGATGGTCATGAGCAGCAGCTGCAGTTTCTTCAGTTATTGATCTGAAGGAAACGAGCGGAGAAAAAAGATGTCCTGTCTGTGTTTAATTCACGTGCAAATAAAGGATCTGCTGTGCTCAGAGGATGTACAGACACAGCTGGCTGGCAGCCTGTTTGTTGGCCTAACTACAGCCTTTCACATGAGGAAAGTAGAAAGAAATGAAAAGTCACAAGTGTCACTGTCACCCTACAGCTGCTGTGTAAATGGAACCCACTGGCACGATATTAGCAGATTGAAGCCAAGTGTACTCCCCCCCCCACCCACCCACCCCTTATTTTGGCCTTCACTCTACAAATTCAGGTTTCTGTAATATGTCCAAATGAACTCTTTTACTGTCCAACATGATAGCCCTATAGAGTTTACTTATGGCTAAACAAACAAACGATGGTGCAAGATGCAAATGTATCATCTATAAGACTTCCATTACATGTAAATTAGATGTAAACTGAAGAAAATGTGGCAAATATGATAAGCAATTTCATCATACTTCATGTATAGGTGTGTCAGGCAACACATGAACACTGCATTAACAGGTGCAGTAGCTCAACTGTTGTAATAACAGCCTTATCTTACATCATTCACAACCTAATCATTTGTTATGAGTAACGAGCTCTCTCAGTGGATAAGTGACATTTTAATTTCATATATCTGTTGGCACTTTTTTCTGCTTACGCAAAATGACTCACGATAAGTTATGGTTTATCCACGAACACTTAAACATCTAGTTACAATAACTGTAATCACCGGTAGGAGGCGGAAACAAAACACGGCACTGGATAAAAACACTTAAATTCTCATCAGGAGCAAACAAGCCCAGATATCCGATTTTTTTCTCCCTACCCTTGAAGGCGCATTGCCTCTGGCTGTGTTGCGTTTAATTACCTCTCGTATTTTCCGGCACATAGCGAATAAAAAGCGCTCTTCTTTTCAAGAACAATCTAACCCCGCCTCTGTAAACATCGAACAGCTGTGAGGGACAGAAAACGCTTCTGACTGACTCACTGTCTCACACCGACAACAGCAGGCTGATAATCTGCAGCACCTGTTTCTCATTCCCCCTGCTCACCCTCCTGCCCCTCCTAGGGCAGGTCATTTCAGGATAGGCCTAAATCATTTACACGACTTTATTCCTGTTATTATAATAATAACCATACACAAAGAAAAGCTCTCCCGGGCTTGGTTAATGCCTGATTAATGCTGTTAAACGGGTCACTGAACGTCAGCGCAATTGATGCATCTATTACATCAGATCGCGCTTTGTTTGGGTGTTGAGTGCGAAACGGGCTGTAAAAGAAAGATGGGCTGTTGCATGGTGTTTAAATCGGATGTCTATACAGTATGCAGTCTGCGGGATTAAGAATAAACCCATAAAGTGGGATTCAGTGGAGGATAAAATACAGATTACCCACGTTTTAGCTGGCAAACAAGAGTTAATACACAGCTAAACTCAAAGGGCGCACGCTTTTATCCTCACCTTAGATGATTTCTGTAGAAAATAGTTAAGATTGTTTGGGGAACCCATCTTATTTCGCGCACCCCCCCCCCAAAAAAAAAAGAAAAAAAGATTCTTATTGACTTTACGGGACAAAAGCAGCAAATAGTCATTACCGAAAGGAATACTTGACACCTCTGCTTGATAAAAGACCAATTACCAAGTTAAGTTTGTTCTCAATGGAGTGATCGAAGCGCTAATGTGATTTGGCGTCCAGACTGTGGGGGGATAAAGGCTGAAGTGATTCGGTAATAATGTGGAGCTACAGCTCCCTAAGAGTGTTGGCCGGTTTCGATGGTTATACAAGGAAAGAAGGAGGAGGAGGCTGTAATTCTACCCGCACAGTGCTGGACCGCATATTCACTTTAACTTTTATCTCCGTATGATATGATATCAAATATTTTCCCAAAATAAACTTACTCCAGTCCAAGTCGAGCAAAGGCAGAAAGCTGTGCAGAGCCACAGCAACCAAAGCCACCGGCAGAGAAAGCCGAATAAAACGCACAGTTAAGGCTTAATAATGGAGCATAGCTTCTTAATTGCTGTATATCTACCAAAACACCAAGTGCCTCTCCTGTTATGTGCATGCAATTTATATATAATACCGAAATCAGAGGCTTTGGGGCCGGGTATATTCACCGAGATGAAAACAAAGAGCTCACCTGCGGCAGAAGGAGGAGGAGGTGTAAACGAGTCCAAACCGTGATTAAAATCCTTAAAAATGAGGTAGATGCGTTACTTTTCGAAAAATAGAAAAACTTGAGGTTTCTTCGCGGAAGAAATAAAATATAAAAACGTTACTTTAAGGACTGCACATCAGGAGTCACAGTGCGGCGTTTCTTTTCAGTCCCGTTTCCTCCTCGAGCCCCCGACTGCGCCTTCTTTTGTTGTTGTTGTGGAGCTCAACAGCTGATCGGCCGTGACGTCGTTAAGGACCACCTCTCTGTGGGAGGAGCCAACCGGAACCCTCGAGGGGCCAATCAAATGCGCGTTAAGGGCAGTCACTAACCCACGTGACTCCCTCCTCCCTCTCCTAAGGAAAAAGAAAGGGACATGACTGGACAAAGCGCTCAGCTGAGCAAGACTATAGTTTGTTTCTTTCCCCCAAAACAAGTTAATGTTACATAACAGAGCAGATATCCGGGTCCAGCCGCTGGGTTTCCTGTTTTCTAACCGTTCAAACACCCCCTTAGAGTCATCAGATTTACAATTTTATTAAAATACGATTACACAGCGAGGTTTGAATAAAGTTTTCATCATTTACTTTAGAGTTAAGAATGATTTCATTAGTTTTGACATTTAGACATAAATAGAGCATACTACACAAGTTTTGGGGCTTTTTGTAAGTAATATGAGTATCTGTGACGTTTACAGTAGAGTAACTGTTTTTGCTTTAAGATTAAGAAAAAAAAATGCTACAGCAGCACTTAATATTTAAAAGTTTAAAAGCCAAAAACGGTTGATGTGCTTCCACATTATATTTGTCCCCTTCCAGTTTCAGCATAAAAGAAATGCAAAAATCCAGTAAAGATCAGTGTTGTGCTCAGCAGTCTCAATCCTCAGAAATGCAAAATGAGAAAATGCAGCCCTCCCCCATGTTTCACACTTCATCCTCTTATCACCCTCCCTGCACCCAACCGAAGAAGTGGAGGAAGGGCCATCAGTTCCAAATAAAAGGCCTTAAAGATACACTTGGATATCTTCACTGGTCTTTAGCTACAGCTGTAAAGTCGATACTCTTAAGTTCAAACTGCACACTATGTTTTATTCTAGGCTTGGTAATAACAGATACTATGAACAACAACCAACAGTTGTTGGATTTAGACATGTCAAGAGTACATGGTATGCTGGATTTGTCTTCATGTTTAGATGAATGAAATTCTTCAGTGTGGCCTGCACTGTACTGTTTTCCATTTAAACTGAATACTTTCCCACTGATTCACTGACCCGTTTTTACAGAGAGCAGCAGCCCGATAAACATAATGTCGCCATTCTAATAACGGTTTTATTAACAGTTGACGTTTAACTAATTTACTCGTGCTGTATTAACCTTTAAAACTGGATTAATACCACTCTTTCTGAACAGCTGTCATAGGTATCCACTGCAGTTTCCAAGACACCACATCAAGTATCAGGGAATCAGATGAGTTTTATATTAACATGAATTTAGTAAGAAGGACAAATATGCTGCACCTCTTCCTAATTTTCACTATTTATAAGCTTCTGACTCGCATGCTTGGCTCCAAATTCAAAATCATGTTAACAGGATGGAGATAACATCAGTTTTGGGTTTTTTTGGTCAGCAGCAGGCTTAATAGGATCCACCTTCGGAAGGGTGGAAGTAGGAAACCTAGCCTTCACCCCTTCCCCTTTTTAAAAATCTCATCCTCCCATTGCCCTGCACACGACCCACACTGTGGAGGAAGGGCCATCAGGCCAGACAAAAGGCCTCCAGGAAGTTGTGTTATTCTTCATCTCGAACCACCAGTATGTTCTGTTCTTTATCTCCAGCTATAAAGTTGTTTTATGAAGATGTTATGGTGTTCAAAGTACTGACAATTTTTTTTCTCATAAATGCTAGTATACATAAGGTGAACATAAACATGTAGGTCTAACTGTATAACACGCTATAATGCAATTGTAGATAAGATAAAAGTGGTCTGTCAACTAGTATTTTCTATTGTGGACACCAGCAAGTGCAGGTAGCTTTATAAACAGATAATCAGTGGAAAGTACTCGCTTTTAAAAATGTCCTCATATTAGTACATTATGGGATATTGCTCACATCAATTGTCACGGTGGTCATAAATGCCAACGATAGGGACACGAGGGCTTTTTTAGAGCAGGACATTTAAAAAACATAATGATGAAAACAATACCACGAATGAAATCACATCAAATATGAAAGACTTAAAGACAATGATTCTCTTTTAAAAGAACTTTGTTCGTGTTTGTTTTTTAACAGAATTGGAACACAACATGTTCCCTTTTATCAGAAATGATTACAGGCATTTTGATGGTGACTGTATTTCTTTGTACAATGATTGTAGTACTTTAGATAATGTAGACAAAACAACTTGTCATTCCTTTCGAACACGCATAATACTTAAATTTTACATGTGGAATAAAAACACTTAACCTTCCTGCCTTCTTGGGACCTTTTTGTGCCACTGCTATGTGTTAAATGGCTGCCATTTCCACTGTGTTCAGTGGAATATAACCAAACTTGCCACAGGATAGTTTTTACCTGTCAATGTTAATATTCCAGTGTGAATTCCTTAAATCAGCCTAAAATGGCTGAGCAGCAGAAATCCCCACACCCATCACCCTGGGGACCATTTTCTGCCCATTGACTTCCATTATAAATGCTATTTTTCAACCCCAAATTATCATCATATGATTTTATTTTTTCTTCTTTTCTTGGATGTCAATGAAGACTCAGGGCCTTGAAGTTTTAATTTTTAAATTGCAAAAAAAATGCAAAAAAAATAATGGCAGGTCAAAATGTATGTTGGTGCCAATCTTTGGTCCATCTAAAGGCCTACTTATAATGACAATCACATATTACTTCAACTGGTTTTTTGTGGAAATATTTAGTTTCGTTTTTTGGTTTTTGGGGCTTATAACACAGGGCGCTCATGTAATAACACTGGGATTTGAAGGGTTAAAACAACGAAAATATAATTAAAACTTTACATGAATATTTCAGGGAGAAGTAGTTTTACAAGGTCGGCTAATTTAAAGTGGAATAAAATATGGATATATGGTCTTTTTATGGCGTGGCTGAGAATGGTCCCTAGGGTGATGGGTGTGAGTTTTTTAAAGGATGGCAGGAGGGTTAATAGGGAAAAACCACAGACTGTATATAAAAGATTTACTTAGCCCTCTTGATGGTATCCATTAAGGTTTCGTAGTCATGTAACCACTAACCACATGGCATTAACTTTTCCTCCATTTTGGGCGTGTTGACAATTGTGGTGATAATGTAGGCTTAAGTGAATAAGGCCCAGTGTCACAGGCCTACAGACATGTCCAAAGCCATCTGACAAACACTGAGAAATCACCGTCTGCTTGGCAAAAACCTCCTTGTGATTGCGTTGGTTAACAGCAGATTGCCCCAGTCACCTTTAGTTTGCATGAAATACAGCGACTTCTTTATAAACACTCACCAGCTACTCTGTGAGCTGTAATAAAGGAATGAAAGCAGGTAGCAGGCTGTAAACATCCTTATTAATTGTACTACGTTGGGTATTTTAATACGTAACTCTATAGGGATTGATTCATTCTTGTAGCCAGCCTCAGCTGGCTGTGAGAGCAACTGGACTTGTGTCGGCTGTGGTTTGGCACAAATATCAAATAAGACTACAACACATGGCGCTGTTAGGTAGCTTGATAGCATTAGTGCCACCTAATTAACTGAAAACGTATTCCTCCCGGTCGGTGGTACCTCCACATAGCCAGTGTTGACTTTAACTCAGAAGTCGGATATCAGAACTCAGAATGACGTCACTTTTGAGTTGAATGCATTCCAGATGTAAAGTCAGAAAAACAATGAAAAACAGGATTCATTTTGCTTCTTAGCATAATAGAAAAATGTGTGTATCGCTAACAATGCAGCACAATGCTTGTTTTTTTGCTCTGCAGGACATTCATGGATAAAGCCTGATCAGTGGTCTACGCATAGCGTATTTAGCGAGTCAAAAAAACACAACAGTGGCAGCACAGATTTAAAGTTCACAGCTTTACTTCTGTTTACCTTCAATCCTGCCATATTGGATTGTTAACTCGTTAACTAATAGTTTTTACCATTATTAGTACACAGCCCAGGTACTAATAGTGCACTTTGGAACACTCAAAATAGCAAATATTGAAGTATGCAACTTGACATACAGCACGAGGCTCACTGCAGTCTTTATGAATAGATGTTTCCCTTTGAAATGTCCCATTAAATTTTTACCTTTTAGTATTTTCCTTCCGATCCATATGTTATATTTTCAAATCTTTTTACTAAATATTTACACTTGATGTTCATGCTTTTGTTTTTGAGGTTTTTGTAATATTGACTAGCTTAAGTTCCTCTCTTTTGTTCTCCCTCCAGCTGCTTTCTCTATTTTTCCTCCAAATGTGGAAAGTTTGAGTTTCAAAGTTGATTCATTGACTGTTAGATGTTACAGGGTTGGAATGCTACTGAGTATATTTACTCTTCTTGCGTAATTTTAGACTGTTGTTCTTCACATATTTCTTCTACATTTCAGAACCCAACATGACACTCTTTAACTTTATTGAACACATCTGGCTACTTAGAATTCTTTAAAACCATGGAGTTTAATCAACTTGTGAAACACATAAGGGATCACTGGTTGTGCTGTCACTTTGTGCAGTCTTTTTGGATGTATTTTGAGTATAATTTGTTTTCCCTAATCTTGCTTTGTCTACCTGGCATTTTCTTTTTCTTCTCCCTATAGCTGTTTTCTATCTTTTTTTGTATTTCACTCATCCTTTGTGTGGCTTTGTGCGTCCCTTTGAGTGCTTTATGTCTGTTTGAGCTTGTTTTGTGAGTTTTTGTCATTATTTTTTGCGATTTGGCAGTGGCTTATGGGTCACTGAGGTTGTTTTGCTCCCTGTTGGGATCACTGTGTCTCCTTGTGGTCATTTTGTGCATCTTTGTGCAATTTTAGTTAGTTTTGAACTCTTTATAGTCAAATTGTAGCTCTCCGGATGAGTTACTTTTCAATAACAATTGTTAGGACTCACTTTAAGTGGACTCTCTGGTCCAGAGCCACCAATCCTAGCAGTATGCCTGACTTTTCTACAGCCGTCAACATCCACACAGAAGAAATGTGATTGGTTCAAGCAAACAGAACAGAAATTCCAGTGGAACATCCATGTCGAAAAAACATACAGGGACGCAGAACATAGGACCAACGTGTTAGCCTACCATGTTTTTCCATTTCCCAAAACACAAGGACGCACCTGTACCACTCTGACAACACAACGCTGATAAGATGTCCTCAACTGCTCTGTTTTATTTTTCTTTCTGAACTATTACATCACAGCTGCTGCATCCTCCCAATATAACGTCCATAATGCTAACTTGCATCATAAAACTAGAAGCATTCTTGGTATTGAAAGGACAGACAAAACGAATGTAGTGACATCAACCTGTTACAGGATTGTTAAATAAATACATTACAATGTTTGACTTGACTGAAACAATAGCATTATCTTTCTTTAATTTCTAAGTCTTATTGCTGTTTTCAACAGAACTCAGTGCCACAGAGTTTTATTGTTGTTGTGTAGAAACTCTTAATCAGTAAGCTATTCTGTGTGACTTGTTCCTTCATTATCACAAAAACACACACAGTTGACTTGACCACATACTCGATTCCCTGCTACCCCAAAAACACATACCAGAGGACCAAATTTTCTAAAAGCAGTTCCAAAAAATATGCTCTAAACTCTTCTATAATGACAAGCTTGTTTGGGAAGTTCCCGAGTCTTTTTTGAATTAAACCTCAACACTTGAGAGGTAGTGAGACATGAACTGACACTTGAAAAAGGAGAGTGGGTGTGTGGATGATGAGCTAATTCAGGTACTCACTGTCTTTTAAATTAAGGCTTGTTCCCTGCTTACGAACACTTGTTTGTTCACTTAAGCTGTTTCTTATTAACAAATACTACGGGACTAATGAGGCATATTCTCTGTCCTGTGGGTGTGTGTGTGTGTGTTTGCATTACCTGCACAGTGGGGACATATGTACACCTATTTTCATACAAACAAAAAAGATCTCAAAACTTAAATGGCTAAGATTTAGTCGTGGTTTAAGGTTATGATAAGATGAGGGTAAGATTAGATGCAGGTTAGACTTACTAAGGAATGTCATGTGGAGTGACGCAAACCCTGGTATGTGTAAGTAAACAGGAGTGTCATGAACCAAATGTCCGCTTGCCAACATAAGTACTGTGTGTGTTACACTACGCATTCATCCATCACAACAATGCACAGTCGCCGTCCTTCTGCTGCGGCTTTATGTAATCGAGCTAATGTTCACTGTCTGTGTTGCACAATTCTGTCCTCGGCGAGCAGACGGCAGAGGTCAATGACTTTGTTTTGATGTCATTCAAGACACACTGAGTAACGTATATGCTGCACAGTGATCACAGGAACCTACCAGAACCTGTTTGTCCTCATACTAAAGTGATACTTGCTGCAGCTTTGAAAGGTGACCGTAAAGAATTCAGTTTGCTCCAGGGATTCCAGCAGTGGTGAGTGTTAAGGTGGAGCAAGGGTATCAAAGTATTTCTAAAACATCCGGACTCGTAAAACTATTGAGAGACCCATGGGGAAAAGACTGTAATGAACTCAGTAATGATTAAACTGTGATGTCATATTTGTAATTCATGTTGGCTAACATGACATAAGTAACGTGTAACAATAATTGAATGCAAAATGTGTTTTCTTAGCATGCGTGTGGATGTTTTCATATTAATGTGCAGTTTTTATGCATATGTATATTTACATGCACGGGCATTCATAGTTTATGTGTACATGTAAGAAAGAATGTGTTTTTTAGGATAGGTGTGTTAATTTAGTCCGATCCTAACATCAAGTGTAGAGCAAGATTTTGTTTGTGCTTTTTTCCTTCTTATGTTTTCCTTGACTGCGTATTTTATTTAATCGTATTAACAATAAAATGATTGAAAAATAGTTCTTGCAGTAAGTGATGTACAAACACCTTGAGTAAATCTAACTGGTCCCTTGTCATTAATGTATCTAAGGAGATGTTAAACGTTTCCATGTGTGGCATAAGCAAAGGTATAATCCTAAAGAACCAACATTAGAACATTATATATCCAACTTGGAATTTATGAAAGACATGGTGTCATTTGAGACATTGTGATCTTGATAAATTTCAAAATATGTAATTATGTTTTATTTTCCTTGATAAATCTATAACTAACTCTTATCTGTAAATAAAGGTGCAGTCTCAGAATTGAAACTACGAGGAAATGCTTAAACTCTATACAAGTTGCAGAAGAAGACCAGTTGTATAGACGTTTAGGAGAACATTTCTTTATCAGCGATCTCAATAAATACTTTTCTGATTGGTTTATGGTCTAGGTTGCTAGTTTCAAGTGTCACGCAATACAGCATCATATTAATTTAGTATATTATGGTCATAAGCAGGGAATGTGTCACAGAGCAGGCCACTTTGTGATTGACAAGCCACTACCATATGAGTGTTGTTCTCAGTCAGGTCCACCCCTTGCTTGCGACATAAGCTTTCAACAGTCAAGATGGCACAAATGGTCGAAAGCATCAACCCAATAAGCGATGTCCCTGTGGCCACATCCATCTTTTATAAACAGTGTGAACTTAAATCAAATTTAACACTTTATCAAAACAGTTCTTGTTTTACATCTGCAACGCCGAAAGAAGTAAACGCGCCCTCTCAGCATGTTTTCAGTATCATCTCCATGTTGACTGTTGCTATGGGGACAAGCCGTCTGTCTGTTGATTTGCACTTTAGATTCATGACGTACAGATGCAGAGAGGAATGTGGGCCCGGCTGGGAGTAGCACACTGACCTCTGAGGCATCAGAGGTCACAGCTTCACAACTAACGACGATCAATGACAACTTCTACTTTATCTTACAAAAATGTAGTAGTAAAGCTTTCAAACATAATATTTCTAAGTTCCTGTGGTTTAAAAATGGAGGGCTTTAGATTTTGAATAGATACAGTTTTCTGCAGATATTTCACAAATTTATTATTTGTCCCTCAAACAAGACTCTTTAGCAACTCTTTTGTATTTCTAAAGACTGTAATCAGAGACACTAATTGCATCTTACAATGATCACAGTGACAAAAGGGTGAATATAGCTGTATCTGATTTCATATTCCATTATTCTGATTTGTAGATGCCCATAAAAGCTGCACAAATGCACAAAGGTATTTGACCCACTTGAGGGTCCACAAAAGAACTTGTATGAAAAACACATTGCTCAAAGTCTGCACTGAAAATGATGTATCGTAAGTGACTACAGTAAATCCTTCTAGAGGGATGCGAGCTATACTCTCTAAATGTGTTGTGTACATTAGTCAGGGCTGTTGTGTGTTTTATTGGGCCTGCTATTTAAGGGATCAGCTGATTCTGGCCATGTAGGGTATACAGACAGAGGAGAGGACTATACTGCAGTAATTGTCTGAGATGTGTCCACTCTGAATGCATGAATAAGCAATGAATTCAAAATGCTGCTTGTTATCAACAAGGAAATTAAAAGCCTACAGGACCTGAGCGTTCGAGCTGTTGATAGATGGGGCGGATTATCACTCGAACTCGTTATAACCTTTACATGCAAGACCACAAACACAAACATGTATCCACACCCAGTGGAAAAATGCTGCTTTAGAATTCCGACAAGGGTTTGATGTGCTGGTATCAGAAACACATTGTGCAGATGGTTAACTTTGCAGTAAAGGAAAAGGTCCCTCCCATAGTTTCTTCAGAATAGAAAGCTTGAAAGCTGTTTTAATATAAACATCTGAAAAGCTGAAAGGTGACATCCTCCTCTTGAGTTGCATCAGCTGAGCTGAGCAGACTAAGGGGCGGGACAAGGTGCTGAGAACCAGCAGGCCATTGGCTCTTAATGCCCCTTTTCTGCTGGCTGCAGCTCCAGTCCTGCTGCTCATAAAGTGAGTTAATAATAGTGGTGAAGTTATAAAACACAGACAGTTTCCTTTCTGTTTTAGGAAATTGCAGGAAGAACATGAGTCACAGCTTGGGAAAAAGAGTTTGACTGCATGTAAAAAAGCAATGCAACTGTACACAATGACACTATGGTTTAATATTTTGCAAGACAGCATTAAAGGTTATTCAAATGTTGAAAAAAGTTAAGGAAGAAGCATTTAAATACTTCAGAAACATTACTGAACAGGTTTAAAAAAAAAGAGGCATAAATGCATGTGAGTTTTTAAATTAGGTAAATGTGTTGATGAGTTGTTGTGTTGTAGAGGTGCGGACACTTAAATCCTCTTTTATACATGAATATATTTACTCACTAATGACCAAGCAGCATTTTCTGGCTTCATTTTAAAATGACTTTATAGAAGACACAAATAGCAGACACTTTTGAATGACTTATACATTTCCTCATTTAATTGAATGATAATATTAACTCATTCACTGCCAGCCATTGGCAGTGAATGAGTTAAACCCATTGACTCATTCACTGCAATTGACGGCTATAGACGTCAATGGCAGTGAATGAGTTAATAAAATTCCTATTAGTCCAGAATGACACCACGTCTAAACTTTCTATACTTAAAATAGGGACCTACAGTACAGTACGTGGATAAATGTACCTTTAAAACTAACTGGTCTAGAATTACCAGGTAAATTGGTTGCATTGATATGGAGTTTCTATACAAAAACATTTAATCCCTTTTTAACCCATTCATACGGATACAATGAGGACAGGGTAGCATTCACAGCACCAGCCTAGCCATTGGATGCAGTGGGAAGATCCATTGTTTCTTCTCAATGACGCTTTTCTGAGTGAACAGCGAGGAGTGACCCACCCACCTTGAGATTAGAAGTTAGCTAATGGACGACCCTCCTACTGTGCAGCCGAGGTTGGGCAACAAAGAATTTGCATCCGATTTGCATCCTCATTGTTCTACAGCAGCTTTTAAAGGTAGAAAAGCCAAATGACTGCTCTCTGAGATGAGTGAAATCTGTAAATTTGTGTTTTTCATCAATAAGAATCATGTTGACACCTTGAGTTGTGATTATCACAAAAATTATATTATAAAACATTTTTGTCTTATTTCATGTATAAGGATGTGTGGCTTTTTTGCACAACTGTTTTCATCATGATGCAGAAGGAAGTTTGTGATGATGCCACATAACTGATGAATAAACAGCAGTTTTCTTTTTTTTAAAAAAATACATGTTACAATTAAAAATGTCATGTGGAACCCTCTCGTAGCAAAACAGTGACATACCACGTTAGGGTAGTTTGTGCAGTATAAATCCCTGTATTCCTGCTATGATTGGCTGGGAAGCCTGGAATTTCAAAACTCTTAACAAGCGAGAGTCTTCTATCTATATAACCGGTTTTCCAGCTGGTTTGCTCGTGAACTTTTTGAGATGAACGCGGAAGTGAAGCCAACTAAGCTGCTGAGTCACAAACTGTGTTTCTCCACAGATGGTCAGTGCTAACATGGTTACTAAACATGGTGGAGCTCTGCAGAGCGACTGTCAGCAGCTGCTCAGTGTTAATATCCATTGTAGGTTAACTAGGAATGCTTGAAATAAAAGAAATCAACAGGAGAGCATTGTCAGAGAGACCGACAGGAGGTCCTCTACAGAGAGTCACATAACTTTTTATCCATGGAACAGAAACAATAAACTTGCTTGGTTCAGCTAAATTTGTCCTGGTACTGTAAACATTGATGTTACTTTGGTTCCTGCTGACATTAGGGAAAATATCTGTATTTATTCAAAAGCAGTATGATGCCTCTCGTGTCTCTCTGTTAAACGTGAAGCTACGGCCTGCTGTCTTTTAACCTAACTCAGCAAAGCAAACAAAAGCATTCCTTTCTGCAGACAAACATTTTTTTTCTGACTTAATATTCTATTGAATGCTTTTCCTGTTAGTTTCACAGAACCACAGCTGATGGTTTACAGTGAAGAAACTATTTGGATGACTAAGTTTAAAAGCACGGGTTTTCTTTGTCTGAAGATGAATGAGACTGAAAACACTCTTACATTTCCCATGCTTCCTGTACAGAAGTGTGGCAAATATCAAGTTGATAGGTTAGTGTAAGCATACGCAGTGTCCATACTCTTATGCAATGGTGCACTCGCATGTACTCAAAGTAAAAACAGGTCTGAAGGATTTTTTATTTATTACAAAACTAACTTACAGCTATGATTTTTTTTAAATTTTACATGTGTAGTTGTCAGTAAATTTGATGCCTACATTTGTAAGATCTGGTTGCATAAGTTAACAAGCAAGTAAATAAACTGACAACACTGGTGTCCACATACCAGAGTGGCAGTGTATAAAGGACTTAGTGTCCTCTGTTTTTTGGTATACTGTGTTGATTCGATTTCATCTTTGTGACTGCCACACTGAGGTGTAAAGGGTGTTCTTCACTTTGCAGTTGCAATCAGTAAACATTGAAGGAGAAAGCATTCTATTAATGCAAATATCACCTTTTATTCAGTGTATATTATGCAACAGTGTGTCGGTCTAATGGCATGATGACTGCAATTTGTGTGGTTTAGATCACGTAAGAGCAGCTAATGCAGCACTTGTAAGTGGTGGAGTATTTGTAGCGTGTTTTATGTGTCCAGATGTCATATGAGTGGTGACCCAATTCTTCAGCTGATGGTATAATACTCAGATCCCCACAGCGCCATGGTGAACTACATAACTCGTTCAAATATTTTAACTTTCCTGTTAGTCCTGCTTTATCCTTCTACCCCTTCTGTAATCAGTTTACATTTGATTGCATAAGTTAAGGGGACTGTGCCTGAATGAGCTCCAGTTATATATTTTCTTTGCCTTCTCCTGTAACTGGTCTGCCCTTTGATTGCTTTGTGGATGCTTTTGGACCGTGAGTTTTGAACATAATTAGAACTGCATTTAAGTTTCTTGCAACTGCCTTAGGAAATAATTAATTTGGCAATTAAATAAAGAATCCATAAATATATACAGAGCCCGCAAATGATGAAAGTCTCATGTCACTGTTTATTAGGGACTGATAGAGAAAGAAAATGCCTTCCGGAGCTACAGTATTTTTCCCAGGGAAGGAAGAGAAATAATAGATTCTCCCATAAAGAATGAAAAATGTATTTTATTAATAGAAAATCTTAAGTCCATCATTTAGACTGCCTTACAGAGCAGAAATACAAGTGTCCTCAATTCCCTCGTCTTTCTCAAATAAAGCAAAATAAAATGTGAAGCATTCAAGCAACACACAAAAAGCTGAAGATAGGAAACTCAGAACAAGTTAAAAAAAATCATCACTAAAAAAAACAAAAGTAAAAGTGAAAGTAGGACAAAGTTATATAAAGTGACAAGTGAGCAGCTCATGGTTAAGGTCCGAGGACAACTGTATGCCCCAGTCACCTGCAGGTGAAGGTTCAGCCTGTTTATCTCTGCACAGTTAAAACTTTGTCACTGTGTAGCAGCACTAGAGTTTCCTCATGGAAACACAATGCTGATTTAGAACAACAAATAAACAAAGACAGGATAAGGCCAGTCAGTGAGAGAAAAAAAAAGACAAGTGCATCTACAAAATCGGCTTTAACAGTTAGCACAATGCATAAAATCACTCCATAAACATCCATCCATCCATCCATCGTCATCCGCTTTGTCCGGGGTCGGGTCGCGGGGGCAGCAGCCTAAGCAAAGAGACCCAGACCTCCCTCTCCCCAGCCACCTCCTCCAGCTTGTCCGGGGGAATACCAAGGCGTTCCCAGGCCAGCCGAGAGATATAATCTCTCCAGCGTGTCCTGGGTCTGCCCCGGGGCCTCCTCCCGGTGGGACATGCCTGGAACACCTCACCCAGGAGGCGCCCAGGGGGCATCCTTGTCAGATGCCCGAACCACCTCAGCTGGCTCCTTTCGATGTGGAGCAGCAGCTGCTCTACTCTGAGCCCCTCCATAAACAGTTAATTAAAACATCAAAATGACCCAGTGCTTTCTCTTTGTGCCGTTTGACAGTTAGTGCAGAATGAAGAAAACAGGAAATATAAGTTTCACAAAACATCTAGCAACAGAAGCTAAGCCTGTTTTCCTGTTGGTTCACCGTCTTGATGAATGTTGGGTGGATTCCTCTCAGTATCCCCAGAATCCCACTGACTTTGGTGGTCAGACTTACTTTTCCCAAACAGCCAACTGAAGTCCCTTCTAGAGCTAATTCCATGCAAACACAATCTTTATATAACACAGGACACTAACACAACCGTGTTAGCATGCTGACAAGATGATTTTACTTTTTGGCTAATGTTATCGCATACCAGTGAACCTGCAAACTCCAGTGCTGAACTGAAAACTGCAGTTCCCTCTGATGGCCACTTGAGGCTGGCTCCAGAAGACTTTCATGTTAAAATTCCCAATTTTACAACATTAAAAGCATTTTTAGCTCCGGATCAAATCATCGAACTGGATCTGAACTGAGTACTGTTGGTACTTTTGTATAAATTCATGCATGCTATTGGATAATATGGTCTCTTGTGAGATAGAGTCTGTCTAAAAAGTTTGCACTTCAGATTTCGTGAGAAAAGCTTTAGTTTAGTAAAGTTTGTTAATTAGCAGTAATTAGTGGATTTCTGTTTCAATGTATTACAGTTTACAGATACAGTTTGCTAACCAAGCCTGCTTGCTTACAACTTAGTACCATAACGTCTTGTCTAAATATGATTGGTTCAGACACCACAAAACCAACAAGTCAGTGGCCAAAACACTATTGTTAAAGCCTGGTAATGAAGAATCTAAAGACCAGTTGCTATAGTACCAGCACAAGTTAAAACTCAAGATCTTTTTGCTAGCTTACTCAGAAGCTTTAAAACACATCTCACTGTGTTTGCAGCTAGATTTTCTAAAAGGTCAACTCTTTTAGTCATTTATTTTTCCTGACAACTGTAGCAGTCAGTCTTTATGGTGGTGTTTCAGTTAGCATACAATATTAGTACACTACTATGCTAAATGCTAACGCACCGACGAGATGACGTTGCTTTTGCATGATGGTGCTGTTTGAGTGCAAGAGCAGCGAGTATAATGGCCCCGACAACTGTGTTAGGTTGAAAGTGAACATAGAAAGAAAAGTAAATGATTTCTACTTTGAACAACCAAAACTGAATCGTGATATTTACTTTATTTCGCTTAAAACAAAAATAAATCATCTCATAAATACACTCTGGGTGTCCGATTATGCTTATAAATGACATAGTAATAATTTTCTTAATAACATTTAATATAAAATTGGCACCTTTCTACACAGAAATTCAAAGGGATTATTCACATTTATCTCATAGATATCTGAAATTCAGACATGGAGCTCAGTGCAAATTGAGTAAACTCTATCATTTTGTTTAAAAATTGTCTGATTGAACCACATTTTGCTTGGAACATCAAACGTTTTCATCTTCGTCTTCTTCATCCGATTACATTGCAACACGCGGAAAAGTTTGTCCTATCAGGAATCAGTATCATAAAGTAAGCTCAACAGTCTGGGAGTTCTTTGGTTACATAGCTTCACTGATCTTAAAAATATTGCTGATGCGTTCAAATTAAATCTGATTCTAAAAAGTCAGCTATGAAAAAATATCCATCTGTTTTATACTAAGTGGAAAGATAGTTAACTGACATTTAAGTGAGATAACCCATTAATGCGATCTTGTAATACAGAGTCCTGACAGGAGTTTAAAGTTCTTCACAACTTGAAAAGTTGTGGTTTTGCTGGAGTTTAGCTGGAATGGAGACATTCAGATTGCTGATCAAGTTTCATAGCTGTAAACAAAAACCTTAGGCATGTATGTGGGTTAAAGACTGCAATAAAGCTGTTGTGCTTTGTCCTTTAGTTTCAGTTTCATTTTATCAGGAGTGTTGATAGAAACCTGTCATTGATAAGAAGAGCAAATAAAGCAGAGGATTACAGAGTTCAGCGTTATCTTTTTGTGCAATAACTGTCTTCACTCACTATCCTTGGTCCTCTTGACAGCTACGACTACCCTGAGTGTGAGGAAGACCAAATTTCATCCTGAGAGTCTGAGTCCTCCAATTGAAGATCCTCTTTCTCAGCTCTCTCAGTGTTGCCTCTGGCACATGAAGTGACTCTGTTGATGTTGTTCAGAGGGACGTACGAATAATCCTTGCGCTCGGGAAAGTGAGATGCCACTGAAACGGCACGGCACGCCTGTACGAGGTGAACCAGCAGGCTGGCTGAGAGGACAGTAGCCAGGGTGAAGGTGATGATCATCCACGTTCGCCTGAGGAGTGGAGGAGGTTAGATCATTTCAATGATGAATCCAGAAGCCACATGTATCAGTACAAAGCACTCACTGCCTTACTGTAATGAGAGCAAGCAAGGTTTCCTTACAGTGTGCCTTCATTTTAAAACTGGATTTTACTGAGTGACTGAGTTCAATAATGTCCACAGCTGTATTTGCACTTGTGCAGTTTCTCCTTCTCCTACAACTTTAAACAGCTTTTCATACAGGAACTGACCCACTTGTGTGGCAGGGATAATATAAAGTTGTGGGAAATATGTGCATGTTTTTTTTTTAAACATCAAATGTTTTGATTTTTAGGTTCCACTTTTATAGTATTTTATAGTGAACCGCTAACAGTCCTACAGTAGGAAGATTTACTGCTGCAGGGAGATTTAATGCCCAAAGTGACAATGGAAACAATGTAGCTGATGGACATCAGTTGGGAAAACTATATTTAGACTATTTTAAAACATTTACTATATATAAAGACAATGTTATGGGTATGCTAAAGAGAAAAAGAGCCATTAAAAATTATGTGTTCCTGAGTGTTGGTTAAAAACCAAATCAGTTGCTAAAATAGCTGCTTTAGGGTTAAAATGTATTTTTCCAATGTATCTCATTCCTTAACCAATTTGTTAGCCTTCTGTTTATGTAGAATATGTAGAATATAGTTTATCATTTCCTGAAGCAAATACAAATACTTTTCCTTGTCTGATAGTAAGTAGTGAGAGGAAAAAGCAACAAGCCGTGAGAAGAAGTCTGAGACATTTCTCACATGTGGCACACAACATGAGATAGTCTGCTAAGGGTTTCTTCTGACCACTAGAAACTTTCTGTCAGTACTGAGGCAGTTGCCTGGAGGAAGCTGCGTGCAGGACGACTGCTCACTTGCTTTAAAAAGCTACTTTCAGCTGCCTTCTTATTCACAAAGAGGTCACCATCATGTGGAGCTCTGCATGTTAACAAATGTTAACAAATTTCCCACGTGTGGGACTAATAAAGGTTATCTTATCTTATCTTATCTTTGAATTGGCAGATTTTTACACTATTTGTTAGAGGCAGGTTAAAAACTGTTTAATATTCAATAAGACTGTGCATGAGATTAGCATATATCTAATCAGTTTAACTGCCAGACTGAAAAGTTGGTGGTATTATTGTTACCGTGGTCTTGAGTCAGTATCTCCTTCACATGCTTGTTTGGATGATAAGGGACAGAAACAGTTAAAGATAACAGAGCTCCACCTACTTTGTCGCAGCTGATCAATCCCTGCCTGAAGTGGGAGTTGGTTTTGGAAAGTTACAAGAAATGAATGACAAAGACAGCCCCATCTGGAAGGCCCTGGGGGAAGGGGATTTCAACGCTGACATGCACTTTGACTACTGCTGAATATAACAAATTGGAACGTGTCCAATTTTTTAACAAACACTGTTTAAA
This sequence comes from Rhamphochromis longiceps, assembly GCF_057381845.1. NCBI lineage: Eukaryota > Metazoa > Chordata > Actinopteri > Cichliformes > Cichlidae > Rhamphochromis > Rhamphochromis longiceps. Next base: position 30,750,349 of record NC_140567.1, read on the forward strand.
GGGATTAGTTCTTTTTAAACGTGTCCTTTCCTACATAAGTGACCAAACATTAGAAACCATAGCAACAACTAACAATCCCTCACTTCCATGTGAAAGGTAATGAGGCCAGTGAATGCATCCCACCCCCAGAGTGTCTTTTACATGCCTTGTTTACATGTAAAAGAGAGAGTGTGAGAGAAAAAGCCAAATGCGGGTCTGGGCTGCTTCAGATGTTTTCTATTATTATTAAACTGAACTACAGTATTTAGAGCAGAGGGAAAAACTGGATCACTTATTAACAGGATCTGTAATTTTCTGTATACATAGCAATACCATATATACATGGAACATGGCCAAAGCCTTAGATTTCACAAACAGCTTTTTAAAAGCTCTTGGTTCTGTGTGCAGCCAGTGTGAGTGAATAAGAATTCTTGAACCTCATTCCCATTCATATTCCTTCTTATTTAACACATTAATACTACGTCGAGAGCTGAAATCAATGCTAAAAATGGTATCAAAATGGCAAAATGTAACCACTTTATTTTTTAAAAGGGAGACAATTTATTGAAAAGACCTCAAGATGCACAGCAGGGTAAAAGGTGACAGGGGAGGGTGGGTTAAGGTTGTGTGATCTTTGACACTTACTCCGTAAAATAAGGCCGCTCTCTGTAAGCGTCTTCTTCTCGCCTCCAAGATATAAACATCTTTCTAGCCAGGCAGTGTCCAGCTATGGTGAGGTGAGGAAAAAGAACAAGAGATAAATGACAGAGGACACTGACTGTGGCTGGTCAGTGTTTTTAATCCCATCCTGCATGAAAAGGTAATTTTCTAACCCAGACTTCAGCCACAATTACACTGGCTGCTCCTCCTGTAATTGAAATCTCCTCCACAGCCAAACCTTGGATTTCAAATTGGTGTTTTTCCAAATAGAGCAGCATGGCCTACTTTTATATCAGCTCTGTGTGAAATTTAACCTACAGGCTGTCACCATTAAAGGGAAACTGGAGTAGTTATTAGCAGCTCAGGTTTCCAGCGCAGTTATAGATATTCAGACTATCACTGATATAGTTGGACATGTAAATTAGTAATCAGAAACTAAGGCAAGAAATCAAAGATAATTATATGCAAGTCACACTAAATTTTGCCAACTTGTTACTCTTAGAAAAAGGATTTCTGAATAAAGTCTCCCACGCCTGTGCACCTCTGGGGAGAGGTTTATGTTTCTGTGTTGGCTTTGTGCACACGATGCCTGCTACAGACCTCATCTCATAAGTTATTGTTGGATAAAATATTGCATGGACCAATGAGTTAAACTGCTTAGAGAGATGTATTTGAATATTAATTTACTACGTCTTTAAAACTGATATCATAAGTCAACTTTGGAAAATGTTAACAGAATCAGGTGAAGACAGTATTTAAAGCTTCACTTTCTCCCATGTAGCACACAGCTTTAGATGTGTTGTCACGAGACTGAAAACACTGGAGCGATGGATAGTTAGAGCATGCAGTTAGGAAGGTAGGAAGGCCATTTGGAAGTTATGAATTATAGGTTTGTGGTTTGAACTCATACAGCGGTATCCGAGATCATTTTTTCTGTTTTTGTTGTTCCTATTAGAAACATAACAGAAGCAGTAAAAAACAAGTCTATTTATATCATGATGTAAGTAAAATATCAGACCTGTCAGGCCACATAAACAGTGCTTTAGGTCACAAAAAATGGCGTTCCTGAAAACTCGTTATAGGGTCAAGATTTTCAGAAACTTGTTCTGCAATGACATCATGTAACATCAAAGGTGTGTGGCTTTATCACATTTTTATGCTTTTTTTTTTGCTTTTGTGCAATGGCGGACATAGACAAAATACTTTTTCTGTTAACGATATTATCTGCATTTTTCTAAGCATGCGGACACATGCGCACAAATGCAAATCTCGCTTCTTCCTCTATGCACTGTCTTTTGTTTATATAATAACTTCCTGCCCCAGGCGTCTGATTGGCCAGGATTTCTATACAGTTATGGTCATATTACCATCTGTTGCTGCTATAGTATGCTCTTCACAGCCCTTGACACTGTGTTTTAATATGTTCGTGTGGGTGGAAATATTTTTCAAAACGATGCTTGAGAGGATAGGATTTAAGGAAAAAAAAGAAAGCTGAAAAACCCCCCCACAAAAAAACAACATCAATGATAATAATAACATTAAAGGGTATAATGTAATACAAGTAGAGTGCAGAGTGGAATTAAAGCCTCTTTTAAATAAACAATGATTGAACATTACTAACTTTTATGAGGATATTCACTGTACTAGTTTTGGCTACATGTACCTAATATTCTGAAAACAGATTGTAGAGCAGAAAGACATAACCGTATGAGTTACAGTGGAAAGTTTTGAGAGCTGACATGCAGGTGAGTAACATTTCCAGTCCTCCCAGATGAGCTGACACGGTGCTCCTCTGTTTAGACAGACGGCAACAAAGACAGAGCTGCGTCTACATCTGCTCTCTGCAAATATTGAATCATTTGCTCATGTGAGAATATGCACACTTCAACACAATGATAAACACCATCTCTGCCTTTTCTCCTCACGCACACACATACTGAAGCTGATTTACATAGTGTCACATTACTTTAGTGTCTCCTCTCACACTGACTGTTTTTCCTCACACATATTCTCTCACTTTCTTACACTATGTTTACTATGTGAGTATCTCACCCTACTTTAAGGAGATGGGATAGAGAATGACTGAATCAACAAATGGAAATATATTTGAAACAAAGTAGCCACATTAACCAGCTGTAAGGACTGAGAGCTGGTTAATGTGTACATGTGTAGTGCTTATGGGCAGCAGGCAAATCAGTATTTAATATCTGCTCAGCTGTTTAACAGGAAAAAAAAAAGAAAGAAGAAAAATGTAAATGAGAAACACCACAGTGGGACTTCAGTTGCACTGAAACACAGTACAGATGACCACATTTTGAAATGTGATACAGTGAAACAGCAAAGTATGTTAGACAAAAGATTTGGTCTCCAACCCTGTGGAACTACATGCTTTAAAAGGTTGCTACTTGCTGTGATTGGGTCAGAAGGCATCTATTAAATAATACTTTAGTCTTTAATCTTTCTCCTCTCTTGTATGCTGGCTGTGAATTTTGCCCAGAAGAAAGCAGGCAAAGGAGATGAAACTGAGTTATTTGCATCTTGTTTCACTTCAAATTCTCTACAAAAACAACCATAAATGTTCCTGCTTTCACAACTAGCGGCATAATTAATAATTAAATATGGTGTAACAAACAGGCTAGGGATGAGGGAAAAGGAAGGAACAGAGGCGCTGTGCATAGAAAAAAAAATTCAAACTGTTCATTCACGTGAAAACCCCTGCAGCTAATCACCAGCTGCATGAGAGCTTAAGGACAGGGTTTCGTTCATCTCTTTACCGCTACCATCAACCACCATATGACCCTGTGTGTACAAGCAGTATGTATGCCTATATATGGGTCTGCACAGGAGTTATTGCAGTTTTGTAACAACTTTGTTTGCATTCTTTTTATTTCAAGCAGTTCTTTTAAGTTTACTTTATGCTTTACGTAGCTTTAAAACAAAAAAAATAATTTAGCTTGGTTAACTTTAATAACCTTGGTCTGTACCTGTGTGTAAGGTGTAGTTGGTGCTTCCTGGCAGTGTGGTGTGGCAGCTTCCTGTTTGTGGGTCACATGGACACCGATCCTCACATTGACACTCATGAGCGCAGGACAGACCGTAGAAACCCAGAGGACACACTGAAAGAAAGAAAAAAATGAAGTGAATTTACATTTTTTAATATTTAAATAAAGAACAAACAAATTTAGCAAACTAAATGGTTCATTTTGTGACTGAAATGGTCGTCAAGTTGATTTTTCTCTGTTTCTTTTCAATCAAGTTTAATCGTCGGATCTTTTAAATAAGTTCTGAAAAGTTTTAATACCCGTTTCATTTTTACAGCCAAAATAAAAGCATGAATGAAAACAAAAAGGTTATTGAGTGACTTCACTCAGACTTTTTTTGTGATACACCTGTTCAACTGCTCATTAATACAGATATATAGTCAGCCAATCACATGGCAGCCTCTCAGTCCATTTAGACATGTAGACATGGTCACAACAAGCTGCTGAAGTTGAGTATAAAACTGAGTATAAGAGTAGGGAAAAAGGCAGTTTGGTGCCACACTGGTGGATTTGCATATTTCAGAAAGAGCAGATCTGCTGGGATTTTCCCACACAAACATATGGTTGTCTGCTTTACAGAGAATGTTCTGAATATGAGAAAATATCCAGTTAGCAGTAGGGCTGGGCCATACCATACTGTTCACAGTAATACCGGTATAATGTTGAGCAACGATAAGAAAATGAAATATCGCGATAGAATATGGGTAAAACGCGCATGCGCAGCGCCTTTGTTTTCATACGCACATGGCGGAGAATGAGAAGGACGAAAGCGGATCATTGAATGAAACGGATGAACCAGAATTGGTTTGTAAAAATGTTGCAACTTCAGTGGTGTGGAACTGGTTTAGCTTTCGTCTGTCAGAAAGCTAAACAAAGCACTATTTTTGGTAGAGCATGCTAGCGGGCTGTCGTTATTACCGTGTTCTTTTGAAAATACGGCACACTTAAAATCAATCCTTTTATTTTTCTGAAAATCGACAGTGCCCCTGTATAATCCAGTGGGCCTTATGTATGAATTCTGTTTGTGTTTACTGACCTCGAAATGATTTTATGTGGTACACGGCGCTCGAAAAGCTGTCAAATGTTTTAGTACGACTTTGCTAAGCTACGAAGCCGCACCACTTGATGGATTGTTGGAGCATTACGGCTATCTTAGGCAGGAGCCTCACGGAGTGATACGTACTGTGCTTCAACATAATATTACCGTATTGTGTGTGTATAACCTCTTTTTAAAGTTTTGTGGATATTATACATGGTTATGCTGAGGATATGTCAGCCAACTTCCACTGGAAATGCCTTTTGGTTAAACTGTCAGCAAGCAATTTGCATTTGCACTGTTATATTTTTATATAACTTTAATGCACATAAAAAACAGCTGCTTGTTTAAGTGAAAATACATTGATGTTTTTTTTTGCACTAATAAAGTTGAAGAGTTGTAAAGTATTTTGTCTAGTGTCAATTATATTGTCAGTTATATCGTTATCGCAAATTTTCAAATGTATATCGTGATAAATATTTTTGGTCATATCGCCCTGCTCTAGTTAGCAGTGGTTCTCTTTTTGAAAATGCCTACTTGATGCCAGATATGAGAGGAGAATGGCCAGAGTGCTTTGAGCTGACACAAAGGAAACAGTAACCCCAATCACCACTTTTTGCAAGCAAGGTTTTCAGCAGAGCATGTTTGAATGTTCAAGAAGTCGAACTCTAAAGCAGACGTGCTACGGCAGCAGAAGACCACATTGGGTGCCATTACTCCTCCCAAGGAGAGGAAACTGTGCCTACAATTTACACCTTCTCACCAAAATTGGACAAATGCTGCCTGGTCTGATTATTTTTAGTTTTTGCTGTTACATTTGGATGGTAAGGTTACAATTGAAAGCATGAATCCATCTTGCATTATATCAATGATCTCTATTTCTGGTGGTGGTGTAATGGTGTGAGGAATATTTTCTTAGCACACTTTTGGCCCCTTCGTACCTGACCATGCCTTGAAGACCATAGTGTGATCCACATGTGACACATAATACTAACTTGTATTAAGTGGTGTGAATTCTAGCCAACACAGCAAAGGTTTAGTTAATGATTTCCTTCTACAGCATAAATAAAAATGGATGGAAATCAAGTTGCAGTTCAACACATGTGACAGAACATACATGCAATAGTTCAACACAATAGTAAAGAAAATCCTTTTATTTCCACTAAAATTCCGAGTGACTTTCAACAGGTCCGGGTGAAGTGACATTTAGCATGCATAGCTCTACCTTGCTCACAGTAGTTGCCATGGAAACCTGGAGGGCAGGTGCAGCGTCCGTGGACGGGGTCACAGGAACCGCCATTAACACAGGAGCAGGTCTGATTGCAGCCGTCACCATAGAAACCAGCGAGGCACTCTGCAAACAAAAAGACAAAACAAAACAACAGAGACATTTCATGTAAGGAGCGTGTTTTATTTTTGTGTCACAGGACAGCAATCAAACAATGTGTGAACATACATACACATTTAAACAAAATATAACACAAATGAAAAAAAAAAAAACAACATGTAAAGGTGCAGTGGGATGACCAACAGACCCACACGGGTGGGAAAAATGCCACATTTAATCAAACCATAACTCACCATTAGAGGCTGGTGTTGGTGAAAGTTAATGAGGTTGCGTATGTGTATAGAAGAACAAAAACATGTGTTTGCATTCTTGCGTACGTGTGACTGGATGAGGCTTTTGATTACCTTGGCTGCAGTTCTTTCCTCTCCAACCAGCATCACAGACACAGCCATCTGCAACACAGATGGAACAGACAGAAAGACATGAATCACAGAGGACAAACAATGAGTCAACAATCAGTGGGGAAAACAAGAAGTTTGATCTTTCACTTATAATACCCCCTCTAGGCAGGCTTGAAATATAACTGTAAATACTGTGCTGCTCTACGCTTCCACCACTCAAGTCAAACTGCAGTTTGTATCCAATTCTGGAGTTTGGAGCATGTCTTTGCACATTGAGCTGACAATCATTGTCAGCTAGACCTCACATCTGTTAACTTGAGTCATCGGACTTCTTAATTATGTTTGTGAAGTTTGGACTTCAGTTTTGAAATTCTACATTTTATTAGTCTGTTACTTTGCACTACTTAGCTGATATCCATGTCTGCGGATTTCAAAAGTACTGTTTATTGTGGCAGCTTGCCAGCCAAGCTTACTAGCGTTTGCTGGTAACTTAGCACTCAACCCTCTTGTCCATATGTGGTAACTTCTGGGCCCAAAATACTCAAATAGCAGCAGCCAAAACGGTAAGACTGAGGTATCAAAATGTGAACAACACAAGCTAAAAAAAAGTAGGTTTTTAACAGTGTTTTTAAATGATTAAGAGACTGGGCAGCACTTATGTGAAAAGGATTGTTGTTGCAAAGATTAGAAGCCACCATTGAAAAGGCTATCACCTCTGATTTTAAGCCTGGATCTATGATATCAAAGACCTCAGTGCTCAGCTAGGATTTTGCTGTCACCAAACCACTGACACTCTTAAAAAGAAGCAATCAAATTTTAAACTGGATCCTGAAATGGACTGCAAGTCAGTGTAAAGAGGTCAGTATAGGTGTAATGTGTACACCTATCTGTAGGTCCTCTAAAAAGCAATGAAAGGAGATGTTGTTTTTTTAAAAATGGACCCCAAGAGAAGCATATATAAAATGAAAAAAAAATGGAGAACCCTTAGGTATTCCTCAACCAAGTGGGGACACACATAATGAATACTGTCCTAAATGCACAGGGGAACTCCTATCTGACAAATATGACTGGAAATTTTTAAAGGCTGTACTCTTAATACCCAGACATTGGACAAAGATTACTCTTAAACCAGCTGCAACTGCACTAAAAGCTTTAAAACTCAGATTTTAGAGGAACTTAGAGTGCACTGATGTCAAATTCAGTACATCACTGATGACATGTTTACAGGGCTAAAGGTTTAGAATTACTGTACTATAAGTAATCCTGCTATTTTGCTTTATCTTTACCAGCACTTTCATACTTACTGGCGGTACAGATGCCATGGGGTCGGCAAGCTGATGGCTGACACACCAAAGAGTCACAAGCAGCACCCTGCCAACCATCATGACACAGACAGTGTCCGTCCACACAGTCACCGTGCTCGCTGCAGTTTGCTGGCTGGCATAGTCTTTTATGGATACACAAGATGGTGGAGACCTTTCGCTCACAGCGCCACATGTTATCTGAAATACTGGGAGGGAAGGAGATGTGTTGACAGCATGGAAGGACAGAAAAAAGTCTATTAAAAAAATCAATCATTTATTAATTATCATGTACACCTATATGCACACTTTAACATTAAATGTTGGAGAATAAAAAAGTAAGTGTAAAGTTTCACAAGTGTGAAGGGACAACTCACTCACCAATGATCAGATGGATAGCTGGCCAAAACGCCATTTTTAACATAGGTGGCAGATCCGCCCCCATCCAGATTAATGGCATTGATCACTCCATGCTCCTTCAGGAAATCAGCCATCTCCCAAAGACTCAAACTGTGTTAAAAAAAGCAGCACTGAAAAAACTGAAGACAAACACTGTGGCCATAGAAATGTTGAGGACTTTAGTCATACTGGCAGCGTGTCAGAATCAGTGACTGCCAAACAGCCTGGTGCATCTGTTACTGTTCTGTCTGTCTACATTTATTTGGTTCTGTGTTTTGTGTTTGTAATTATGTAACTACCGTGTTTCTCTCACAAAATCTTGTGCATGAGTCATTCAGCTTTGTGTATTGTATGGAAACAAACTTGCATGGGTGTTGCATTAGCTTGGGCTATAAATTCCTTGGTATATGCTGCTGTACATTGCATACTTATCCCCACATACAAAAACAATAAAACAAAACAGATATCCATTTACAAGAATATCTCAAATAACTGTATACAAACATTCATAGTCCTCGGAAGGTGAATCCTACTGACACACAGGTAAAAGCTTCACGTGATAAAAAGATCATTTTTGGAGCAGATACAAGGTAGTGCTGACATTTTGCAAAAATGTCCCACAGATCACCTCTCATGGTTGGATATGAATTGCTGGCAATGTGGATAAGTGGCAAGCTTTGGTCAAAGATCATATATTTCAGACAGTAGAAATTACTTCTAAAAGTTATCTAAAAGCTTAGTCTCCAATTTGTCTTTTGCAAACAGTGTTTTTGATCTTGATTCTGTATGATGTCAACAAGGGGAGGGGGATATACTTAATATGGTCACCTCAGGTACATGGTAGCTCTGGGTGTGTGTCTCCACAGAAGCCCCCCTCTGTCATTTAAATCTTTTTTGAGAGGCAGTCATGCAGAAGACAACAGGCCTAAATACACAGTGTCCTTTAAAGGAGAGGAGCTATCATGGTTTGCCTCAGACAGAAGATGACCTGGGGCCCTGCACCAAAGTCCATTATTTTCCACTGTGAATGATGCAAGCAACTCTAGCGGAGTCACAGTTTGCAACAGGTTTTCATGTGTCACCTGCCTGCCAAACTTAAAAAGAGTGAGTCTTTTCAAGGATTCAAGGGTAGAGAAGAAAAGAAAGGTGTGGGATGCTGTAGATGACGTAACTTTAAAATTGAAACTGTGACAATAGATGACAAAACCTCATCTCAGTAGTCTGGCTTAATTTTTGTTTTGTTAATCTAAATGGAATGAAACAACCATTAAACTCTGCAAATAATTAAGATTATGCAGATTAAGATAAAAATGATAGTCCCTGAAGAGAAATATGTTCTTGATCATGAGAGCATGCAGACCTGCCTGTGTCAGAATTAATACAAGAAGAACAAATACCAAAATATATTGTTTTTCATTTACTCAGTATGACTTACCATCATCGTGGTTACAATGGCACTATAATATGAGAAATAAAGTATATACAAAACACAAAATCTTCAAAAGCTAATGAGTCAAAAACACTGCAGTCAAATATTTTCATGTTGTTGGCATTTTACTTTATGTTTGGGTTTGTCTGGCCAAATTTCTAAAACAGACGCCTGATTATTTCACCAATCGCATGTAGATTAGGCTAAAAAGTCCAAAAATGGCCACTGTACTGTGGATAAGTGGTTCTTTGCAGTTAAGATGTCTCACAATTCAATGCTAATCAATGCATCACATAATGAACACAGAATGATTAATTAATTGTGAAAATAATCATAGATTAAGTGTCTGACTGGCTGATCATCTACGGCAACCTCCACTAGAATTAGTTGAGAATTTCAAAGAACTAGCATGTCGTTCATGGAAACTAGAGGTCAGTTTCTGAGGTCACAGCTTCCTTCGACCTGACTTTTTCATGTTTTATTGAGTGGGAGGTGGCCCTATATTGAGCAGAGATATACAGAGGGCAGCAGACATGTTCAGACGTGTCCGATTGTTGTGCTTTTCAAACCCCGATCATAAACACAACAATAGAATATCTGAAGTCAGTGCAGGTCTGTGGGGTCACAGCACTAAAGGTGGAGGGAAAATTAGATCAATGCAATTGATTGGTGGAGTATCTAAGAGGGTTGAGCTAATATAAGCCTGATAGTGTTATCGGATCTCTGTTTACCAAAACCCCTGTTTACTACATTCACTGTCAGCTTGTTTTTATTTTTCAGCCTCCAAATGACCTCGACCTGCATTAGTCCATCATCTTGTTGTTCAATGCTGTTGTTATTGATTAAACTAATCTATAATTAACAGCTATATTTTGAAACAACTTTATATTTTTTTTTTGCATCTTGTGAAAATATCATTTCTCTGCAGAGTTTGTGGACACATTTTTACTGTTGCTGCTTCTAAAAAAAAAGATGTTTTGTTGTCAAAACAAACCTACAAGACAGGAAACAAGCAGGTCGAAAAAGCTGTGTGTTCATGTGTGTTTTGTGTGTTTACGCTTGAGCATCTGTTTACATTTGTGATGTGTCTTCTTAAGCCTTTTCCCACCAAAATACCTGTGGGGGTTTTGTGTGCGCTACGAGTTCAGGAGCCATCCCTGAGGGTCTTCTTTCTTTTGTTTTTTTTCCTGGGGGAGGCAAAAGCAGATCTAATCGTTTGTAGGCTCTGGAAACTGCTGTTCAGTGCTAACTTGGCTGTTTCTGCTCAAAGCTGATTGGCCATTTCTGAACCTTTTGTCCTTGACGGCCAGAAGTCTTCACCTCTTCAACCTCGCCATTAACAGTGTGAAGTTTTACTGACTGACAACAAAACAACAATGCAGCAACCTTGCCTACATTTATAAAACCCGGTGCTGTACCCTGGTGTTGTGACAATAATTCCCTCCATTGTTCTCATTGTTTTTATGGTTTAAAAAAAGAAAGTCATCAGAAAATAAAAACTGATTAGTAGGATGTTGCTGCAAAATGTTTGCAATACCTTACAGCCAAACCAGTACCTGTTGTGAAAAGTTTGAGAGGGTCTTAGGGCTGCTCACTGAGCCCAGATCAGCCAAAATGTCTTTGTTAGACGGTTGTTAGGTAATTTGTCTTGCTTATTCTCTGATATTTCCTGACCACAACAAGGAAGCTGCCAGTGTTAGGCTGTAGATGCTTGTGTCACAAGATCAACAAAAGATAAACACTGATGGATTAAGTTTGGTGTTGGTATAAAACAAATTTTAAAGATTCACTTTTTTCAAGGTTTTAAACATCTTTAGAAAACCAGCAAGTGGAAAATATGCAAACAGTCAACATGTCATTTTCATGGTCATGTCAAGTCTTTCAATGAGCTGAAGTAAACTGGAGACATTCCAACGTACATGGAGGTTGTTTTTCTCTTCACTGTGTGTGAAATCGGTTCCTGGATAATAAATTCCCACTTGGGACATCCTGTGTTGACTCAAAAACCAGTGAATCACTTCAAGCTAACAGGATAAATTGACTCTTTTCTTACATTTACACCCGTGTTTGCCGTTTCTTTTCTAATGGTTGGAGTAGATAGCTTCCCACTCACTGTGTGTAATTTTAAAAACAAATTGTTTCAATTTCATCACTACTTCTTGCTTCAAATTTCTTAAAAAGAAAACAGCATTGTAAACATTGTTTATCACCTTTCCTTTTCTTACCCTCGTGCTTTTGTCTGTCCATCAAAATGAAACAGGATTAACCTTCCCTCTGCATCGTGGCCCACTGCCGTCCTCGCTGAAATTACATCCACAAAAGTGCGGAAACCCCCTGTGAAAATATGAGAAAATGCTTTTTTAATTATGATGTACGATTAACAGTTCAATAAAACCTGTTAAATCAAACTGTCTTGAATTTATCCCACCATAGAACTCAGGATCTACAGAAATGTGCACACCAGTATGAACCAGTTATTCCAGATTAGGAGTTTTGTGATTAATTAACTCAATATTTTGTCTTTTTTATGCTGACCTCACATTTGGGAATTTAAAGTCTAACACCTTTTCCTAACCATGCCTTTACATCCAAATGATGCATTATAAAGACATGACTCAATAATGCCTCAGTGCTGCTATTTCAAGCTAATGGCTGATTTAAACTTCTGCAGTGAATGCTTGTAGAGCCTACAATGTAATATGTAAGTCCCCAGCGTTGCTGCTGGCATTTATGTTTGTGCTTGGTGCATTATGTGTCAATTACCTTGTGGTCATGTCCCTGTGTTTTATATTCCCTATTCCCTCCTGGGTCCCTACTCTTTGTTGTTTTTGGGGGCCAACATACTTTTCCCTCAAGTTCTACCATTCCTTTGTGCACCCCTCACATCCATACTGACAGTTTCATCAATGTCCTTTCAGGAATTTGTTGACATTTGTGAGTCCTTATGTTGAAGCTGACATTAATATTCCTTATAGTGAGATGATGATTGTTTTTCTCTCACTGATAAATTCAAAAACTGCAGTGAAAATTAGCCAGAAATGTGTTTTAATCATACATCCCCAGTAACAAGACCAAACATTTAACCGAACGAATGAAGAAAAAGCAATTACCTTTATTAGAATGACCAATAAAATTTGATAAAAATATTATTTCAATGTTGTGTCTTTGCTCCAAAACAATGTTTAAAATCACTTTTTGTTTCAGTATGGTTCGATTGAAGAGTCAATCCAGGGTGCCAGTTCAGTTCAGTAAAGTTTTAAATACTGTAATCAACTGTTGGCTACAGGAACAAGGCAGCAGCTATTGAGACAATAAGGTCGTGACCTTTGAATTTTTTTTCTGGGAGCCAGGTGCTCCAACACTTAAGGTTGCTGTAAGTGTTCCCTATACACAACTAAATTAAGGCAAGCTGCATGACATTGATGAGTAATGTGGCTTTTGGCCATTACATTTAGTCATTACTAATATCTATCAGTCAATACTGAGAACTACTACTTATTCCAGCTAGCTGGTACACAGAGACATATTGTACTGGCTGTTAATGGGCAACACATGAAAGGCTGCACCATGTCTCTTGCACTGCTCTATATTTTTCCATGTTATAAATTCAGCCTTGAAAAAATGTATGGGTTGATAGATAAGGCTAAATAAGACAAGATAAAAATTACTTTAATAACGACTATAGTGGCTTAGGATTAGTTTGCTCTTTGTGTAAGACAAATGACTCTAGACGTGTCATGTTTATCATCTGGCGCCATGCCACACCCCCCGTTTTAGTTCAGAGCTAGATTTAGAAAACCTGGGTCTACACACATGATAGCAGCTGTTAATTTTAGTGAAGACAGAGAGTGTAAGCACAGACAATGTAAAAGAATTAGCTGTCTATAAATGTAAAGACATTGTGGGCATTATGAACAGGCCTCTGGATTATGCCAGTACTGAAGCACTCTAGCCAGTTAGTTACTGAATCTGATTGAATAAGCCCCAGACAATTCCAAGGTCAGAGAAAATGATGCTGGACAAGCAGAGAGTAATCTAAAATAAATTACCTCCAAATGAACTCTGTTTTTTTTTTTTTTAACTGAAATCCTGAGAAATGTTTTTTTTTTTTATTTCTTCATTTTTTTTTTTGGGGGGGGGGGGGGGGGGGGGGTTGGTTACTGACAGGCTGGATCCTTTTATGTAACAGTTTAACGTAACCAAAAATCTGGGTCAATACCGGTCCTAATATCAAATTTTCACTATGCAAGTATCGTGGAATAAGACTTTACAGATAATATCGCAATATCCATATAAGATTTAAAAAAATTCTACCAGTCAGAATCAACCTTTACTTTTATTTGCTTAACTTCAGTCACCATCAATATCAGTATACCGTGACAAGATTTATAAATATCTCTATTTCTCAAATCCTAAAATCTTACGATTGAAAACCTTTATACATACATGTGGTCAAAGAAATGAATCCAGCTGGATGTGGATTTGCATCATTACCTGTTTCCTGTGTCTTGTTGCACTCGGCCTCAATGCTCTCATTGATGTAAATCTCGCCGTTTCTCAGTAACCACACCACCCCGCTGACTAATTGGACAAACGGATTGGACTGATCCAAAACGTCATCCTGAGATAGATACCTGAACGGTAAGAGGGGAGAAAGGAATTCAAAAAATATATAAATAATAAAATAAACTGTTTACAACTTGCATAGTTCCCATTTCTGTATAGCTGTATATCTCAGATTCTGTAAAGTTATTTATTTCATATTCTGTATAGTTTTTCATATTTATATCCTGTTCATAGCCTGTACATAGCTTGTACTCACTACAGCCTGTACATACTTATAGTTATAGAATATTCACAACATACTTCATACCGTGTACATTATAACATACCATAATAGACCCATTTCTGTAATATACTCACATATCTATATTATTGCTAATATATATTGTAATATATCTATATCACTAAAGCACTTCTGGATGGATGCAAACTGCATTTCGTTGCCCTGTACCTGTGCATGTGCAATGACAATAAAGTTGAATTCTATTCTATTCTATTCTAAATATAATACTACTGTAGTACATATTATAATTTCATGTTTCTATATTTGATATTTGTGGTGATACATAATGCTGGTAGGTAATCCTCTACTTTAGTCCAGGCTGAAATGTCTGACATCAATTTGCACAGTTTTTTATGCACCCCAGAGAAAACAAAGAATATTTTTTTACTTTTGTGTTACGACTACTAACAAATCCTCTTTTTTACCACTTTAGGTTCAGGCAGCTTTATTAACTTTAACAGCATTTCTGTTAACTTAGAGGGATAATGTTAAAACAGCATAGCACGGTGGTTCCCACATTTGTACTCGCTGTAGCTGTTTGATGCGTCTCTTAATAAAAATAAAAAAACCACACAACCCACACACAGATATCAACACTTCAGTTATCTAACAACATATTAGTCATAGCAAACAGCTGTTTGGACTCTGTACTTGATTTAGTTTAGTAGACCAAAGCTACTGAACTTTTGGACACTGTGTCTACAAAGAAAAACTGAGCTCGGCTCCATCTGGAGGAGTAAACAGCCCAACAGTCACTTCAAACTAGGACCCAAAACTGTCATTTTGTGGGCGAAGCAATGCGTCCTATTTTAAATCAGAGGTAGGTTTATTATGAGCTCGACTGACAGGTCATGGACGGCACAAAGGGCCCAAGCAGGACTGTGAGCAGGTTATTTTTTTACTGAGGTCCACTCGCTCCCTGGGAGTGTGACCGACGACACAAACCACATCATGTTGCATCATGTGCATTTCTGACCTCAGTTATCAAACAAACAAGTTACATAGAGTACTTCATGGTTTAAAGATAGACGATGAGCAGATGTTTTGTTTTTGTTCATCGAGGAAAATGTGGTGGCTTCACATATGAGTGTTATTTAACTTCTAGTTCAATTTTAATGTGATTCTCTTTAAAGCATTAATGTAAAGATATGCAGTTTTCTTTTTCTACAACAATTTGATGATAGTTTAATGCATTTCCACTGATTTAACATGCTACAATGATAAACACTAGTTAGATCAGTGAGTGATTCAGACATGAGCTCATCTTCTTTTGTTTTTCACATTAAAAAAGAGCAGAGGTTATAAGCTTATGCAAACAGGAAGTCACTGTATTGCAAATGTGCATTACTTGGGACAAAACCTGAAAAGAGGCCAGTATCAGAGGCAGAGGTGAGAAGATATTTTAGTGCCATGATGTCAGGTACAGTTAAGAACAAAGAGGGAATGGAAAGAGGTTTGTTTTTATTCACGGTGTGGTTTCTGGCTGTTTGAAAACACTGATGATACAAACTGTGAAAGTGGGCTGTACCTTGTAAAAATAAATGCTGGCTTGTACGTTGAATATTGTAATCTGAGAGCTCAATCTAGCAGTAATTCTACAATTATTGGTAACTTCACAGCGTGTCTTCTGTCCTGTCTCCCTCCCTTCACCCCCCCTAACTGGTTGCAGCAGATGGCTGCCCCTCCCTGAGCCTGGTTCTGCCAGACATTTCTTCCAGTTAAAAGGGAGTTCTTCATTCCCACTGTTCCCAAGTGCTTGCTCATACCAGGATGTTTGATTGTTGGGGTTTTCTCCATATTATTTTAGTGTCTATGCCTTTAAATATACAGCACCATGAGGTGACTGTTGCTGTTATTTGGTGCTATATATAAAATTGGATTGACACGAACATTTGTTACTTTAATTCTGCATCTTTTCTTTTTCCTTTGTTTTACAATTTTTATCTTTTTAGGAAAATATCCAACAGTCAGCCATATAAAGCACAGATGCCTGACAGAAACGGTACTTGAGACACACTTGACAGAGGAGAAAACGTGCTGTCTGGAAAATAAAAACATACTGATATGTATGATCACACTTCTTAAAAGGTTTGACTTTTTTTGCCTCCTTGCATACTGTGTGTAATATGCTGTTTAAAGGGTGTTTAAAACTGCATATAAAACATTACCTCACCTTGGATCATGTCTGTTCATGCAGATATCTTTGAGTATTTGGATGAACTCATCCTTTGTCTTTGGGGCTATGATCTAATGGTGAATCAACAATCACTGAAACGGATTTCTCTGTTTTACATTTTCAAGCCGCATTTCTTACCCAAACACTAGGCTGCCGTCTTTTCTGATTCCAAACTGGGCATTTTGCAGTCCTCCACTGTCCCGCACCACCCTGCTGTTGCTCACCACGTTTCCCAGACACTCCCTTGTTACTGTATTGAAGAAACCAGCATTTTGCGCATACAGGCACTCAGCCGCTTCAGCCGTCTCTCGTACTGTTGCCCTCACTCTCATTTCGCAGCCGCCTGGCCCCCCTGGCTCCAACACGGACACCGTCCTCAGGGGGTCGTTGACCACTGTCATGTGTCCTGGTAAGAAAGCCGCAGCAGGATGAGGTGAAATTGAATCTTCAGTGATATATAATAAAGGATTCTTGCCAACACTTTGAGATGAAGGTGGGCGAGTACAGAAGTAAAAAGAGGGATCAATAAATCAAACACCAGAGATTGATATTATTTTTTGTTCCTTTAACTTATGATGTCATCACTAACCATAAACAATTCTGGAGCTCCCCGGAATATTGGACACAAACAACTTGGTCTCAGCAACCGGCTGCCCGCTGCGGTTACTGGAGGCCCAGCTCTCATAGGTGGTGCTGCCATGAATGATGGGCTGACAATCCCTGACATAGCGATGAGAGTGGGAGGGGCCGTGGCCTTGTGTGTAGGGCAGCAGGATGTCATCGTCCATAGCCTCTCTGCAATGAGAGAAGAGTTGTTGGTCTTAATTGAAAGTGACAAAAGTCAATTAGAAAGTGCCACCTGTGTACGTTTGTGTACGTTTGTGTGCAGAAATGCCAAACATTTTCTAGTTCCATCTTCTCACAACAAAGCTCTGGTGCTTTGCTTTGTCATATACTGCCAACCTATCACATATCATATTATTCTGGACAGTTTTTTGATCAATGCCAGCAAACTGAATATTACTATGGGTTCTTTGAGATTACAAGGGGCTCCATGCTTTTATAACCAAAACAATAATAATAAAAAAAAATAAAATTATTGAAATCATTAGTAATCATTAGTTAGTAGCCAACAAATATGTGTTAAAAACAGACACCTCGACTAATATTAGATGCTGCAGTTTCGCTAGAAAAATAACAGCAACAAAAATAACAAATCCTGATATCCACTGCACCAACATGTAATGTCAATAAACCCTTTAGTAGCTCAGTGTGTCCCATTGGCTCTCTGTGAGGAAGAAAAACATTCCCACATCTCCAAAAATAAGAGCTACAAAAACCCCTTCCCCTTAGGGACGCTGTGGAAATAAAAATGCATTTGCGTGTTAATCTTTAAACAAATAAATCATGTGAGGACATATTTTAATGGAGAAAATTTCATCACAGCCTTAGCTGGTCAAATCACAGTTTCATCACATGAAGGAATGTGTTTTCAAAAGTGCTGAGTTGTGGTTTCTGCTCAGGGTCATGCAAAAATAGTCCATGCACAGCCTGTTTTTTTTCCTAAATCTTCAAAGATCCCATTATTACTTGAATGTTAAACTCTTACTCCTTAATTTGGTTTCTTAGAATTCTTATATTCTGAAGTATATATACAAAACAAATAACTTGTATGTATGCCCACTGCCCAGTAAGAATATTTTGGTTCTTTTTACTATATTTTTTTATTCAGGTTTCAATGAAACCAATAGCCTGATGGCCCAGAGCCAATAAAAACGATGTCACTGGCCAGCTGGCAGTTTTTCCACCATTTGGGAACTTTTGCTGTAGCCAGTATTTTTTCCACTAAAAGGGCCATAAATGTTCTTTCTCAAACCACCTGTTTGGACCTCCTAACATCTACCACTAGTTTCTTCATTAAGGTGTGTTTTATAGTGTCAATGCACAATAACATCAAGTTGTTTTATACTATAAGGTAAAGGTCCTGCAGTATTTAGGAGAAAACCCTAACATTTAAGCAACCACCTATCAGCAAACACTTTGAGATCGTGGAAAGGAAAAACCCCACGACCACTTGGGGAAGAGAAGAGAAAAAAAGCTAGTCCAACCTAGAATCTATTAACTAGTTTTCAGCTTAACACTGAGGCAGGATGTCTCTAATTTTAGAGATATTGCTTACATGAAAAAGGAAGACCTACACATTTGTTTAATGTGAGCACTGAAGGAGATATCCTGGCAATAAGATTTCTCACAGTGTTGCTAGGTGAGTATCTGGTTAATTACATCAGTTCTCTCTGAATTTAGGAAAAGAAAATTACAGGACATCCAGATGTTTATGTATTTAAGACCTGCCTGTAGCTTAAATGTGTTATCTGGCTTCACAGATAAATATAGCTGGGTATCAACTGCATAGCAAAGATTATGTATGCAGTATTACAAGCATGTATGGATAGTACTGCACATAGATATGTTTCAAACCATTCCAGTGCAGTTTCTTTTTAATAACAGCAGTATGTTCTAATCTCTGTAGTAAAACATTGTGGTCAGTGGATGCTGCAGTTAAGTCTAACAGGGCAAACAGAGTCCACTGCCCGAAGCATAGGAAAATAATTTGTAACCTCCACTAGTGCTGTTCCTTTGCTGTATTTAACTGAAACTCTAATAATATTATTTAACTATTTCTTGCAGATATCTTTAATAATAGTGTATTCGTAATACCAGTTGAGCTGTGCTAGGAATGTTTAGAACTACTAGGATTTATTGTATAACCAATATATAACCACTGCAACCACTAAACACAATCCTTTACTTCTTAATTATCAATATTAACATATAGAATATACAACTTTCTTATTGCAAATCAGTATGTGCATTCAAAGCAAAGGGGGTTCCATTTCAGAGAGTGTTTAATCTCAGCTGTTCTGAGTTAGTTTCATCTCATTAGGTGTAGAATACTGGCTTATATTTTGTTTGTATATTTTCTTACATTGTGAGTTCTTGTGCTTTGCACCTGTCAGCGCTGACGGACTCGTAATGTACTTGAATTTATATTGTACTTTTGTAGTCTAACTGACCTCAAAGATCTTCTAACAACAAGTCACACTTTTAACTATACATTTATATAACACTTTAATACATACACTTCATGTGCCTGTCAGTACAGAATTCCTACTTATTCAGACACATATGTATTTAGACAGTGGAAAGAAGCTAGGCTACCAAGAGAAAGCTCAGTACCTGTCAAGTTTTTTCCCTCAACCTCTGTAACTGCTGTCCCATAAAAAAAAAAATACACATACATGATTGGTGAATCTAAAAACCATCTAAATAGATATGGGTCAAACTGACCCACATTTATTCAAAGAGTGGTGAGCCTCTGTGTACAAAAATTTGTAGCACCTGTACAATAGCACAAAACCTTAAATTATTGTAATTTTTGTGTATTTTGGTTAATTTTAGGAGAAGTCATAACGTTTCTGGCTAAAAGGATGACATTTAGGCTTTACTTGCTACTGTCAAATATCAAAACTGATCCAATTTAAGTTTCAAGTTTATAATACATCAGCGCCGTCTTGCGGCCAATAAATCCAACTGCGTCAACATTTTCTCCAACCGTCAACTTCCGTGTTAAATGAAACCAAAAACGTGACGGCTCGTCTTGTGACCAAAAGTTTGGGTTAAATAAATATTATGTACAGTTGCAATCACAGAAACACGGGAAAAGTTAAGTGTAAAGAACACTGTTAGTTAGTGAGAAGACATTCAATCGAGCCAACCACAAATGACTTACACGTGTTTGTTAATGCTGTTATTATTTATTATTAGATGTATTTAAATAAGCACATTAAATTACGTACTGTATTTGCGGTTACTAGTGAATAACCGCAAGAGTGAATAGTGAACTCTGGACTCTTCTGATAAGACTTTAAACATTGGACACTGTTACCCAACAGCTGGCAAGTGACCTTACCTAAGTTTGTATGCTGACGTGTAGGTAATTAAACACTGCACATTAAGTCAACTTCATCCCGAAATATCGTCAGCCACCTACCTCAAGTGATTTTTTATTTTACCAGAAAAAGAAAATGAAGAAGACACGTTTCTTTTAATCTTTATTCTTGGCTAACAACAGTTAGTTAGCAGTTGACTATATATAACAGTTAGCTCAACCAGGAAGTAGCGCCTTACCGGGTATTTGTGGTCTGGGACAGCCGGACACAGAGCCACAACAGCAGCCAGACACACGTACATTTCACCGACTGTGTTGCCATATGAAGAGGAAAATTAGCCTGTCAAACTCCTGTCTCCTCCTGTGGATCCCACATCCTTATCAAAGCCAGCAGAAAACACACGGCAAACTCCTTTTCCTGCTAAATTTCAAAATAATGGTTGCTATGTGGCACATCGTTGTCAGAAGAATAGATATGAAAGTTATTTCATGTCTATTTTGCAATATGTTCGTAAATCATTCAAAAACAAACAGAATCTCCCCTTATTTTAATCATCAACTATTTGTGGTAAATGTGAGTATAGGATACCGGCTCTTATTTTGGCAGCAGAGTCATGCCATATCCGGTGGTGTTACCGGAACACCGGTAACTACAATCAGTTCAATTGAATTAGGACTTTTATACCTATTTAACAAATCAGATGTATTTTTTATATTTTATATTTCAAATATTCAATGGAAATTAATTAACAACATGGGCGCTGGCTATTTTATTGATAAATAAATAAATCTGCTGGTTCAAGGTGGTCGGTGAACTATTTTGATGTAACACAAGGTCGGGGTGCACGCTAAAGGGGAACATGGCGGCTGGTGTTAGTGTGAAACATGGATTATTATGCAGCAAAGCCCGGCTGGTTTATGGTCTTCAGAGGAAAATATCACCTTATAGTGTTTGTATCCAGCGAGCAGCCGAAATACAGAGTGTGAGGGCATCAACCAGCACGACGGGAGACTCACAACACACTCAAAAGTACTGCCTGGATCTGGTTAGGTGGGTCTGACTGCTAGCAACACAAACTGGGTTAGTGGTTAATTAGCTAATCTGTGTTTATAGAAAGCAGATATAATCCGGTCACTTATAGCAAGAAACTTCGTCCTGTTATTGAAAAAATAAATAAATAAATAAATAGAAGCAATCTAAAGTTTTTAAGTTTTGTGGGGACACTTCTCTATGCAAGACTTCTTTCAAATATCGCACACCTACAGTTTACATACACCAATTATTCAAATGAATATAAATTGTATGTCATTTTAATGATTTCTTTAATGCGCCAGCAGTTTATAGTTCATTCATATTATCTCACTCTTATTGCCTGTTTATGCCCTGCCCTTATCTTCAACGCTCTGCTCTGTTGTATGTTAATTGCCCCTTGGGGATAAATAAAGTCTTTCTGATTCTGATGGCAGGGTTGGGCCTTGGTGTTTAGTGGGTTTCTTGAACATCGTTAAGCAATTTCCTTTCATATGAGGGCGACAGTTTAGGTCAGGGGTCCCCAATCCCAGTTTAAATCCATCACAGCTGATTTAAATGGATAAATTACCTTCTCAACATGTCTTGAAGTTCTCCAGAGGCCTGGTAATGAACTAATCATGTGATTCAGGTTTGTTGACCCAGGGTGATATCTAAAACCTGCAGGGACACCGGCCCTCGCGGACTGGGATTGGGGACCCCTGGTTTAGGTCTTCTTCCAGACCTTTGCCAAGTGGTGACAAATCCGAATAACTTGTACTTTCATACATTTTTTAAGCCAATGATCTTGGAATCTGCAGTTGTTTAGAAATGGCTCCACGAGACCTCCCCAACCTGTGTAAATCTACACTTCTCCTTAGATCTGCACTGGATTCCTTGGACTTTCTGGTTCTCATTGCTGGTCAGTTCAATGAGGCCTGTAAAAACAAAGCCCTTTTAAGCTTGCAATGAGAAACTACCAGTTCTATTCTTGTTATGAACTGATATGATCATAATTTAAATCATGACATCTTCAGAAAATGAACTAAAATGGAAACAACAGCTGTAAAAAAGCCACGAGGATCACATACCTCCCCTTGTTGTATGTATATGATCATTGTTATTGTCCGTCACTAAGATTAAACAAAATCTGCAGCGCTGACTTTCTTTTCTGTGTTATAAAGCTGATCTCTAATATTCTAATTTCTAAATGGTGCTAGAAAAAAAGACATATTGTGCCCTTATTTTCTCCACCCGTTAACATTGGTTGCTTGAGCTCTTATATGAGAACTTACAGATCAAATGTTTTAGAAAAACAATCGTTTCAAAATACTATTATTTTGTAGGAATATGGGTGGGTCACTTGAATTTTTTTTCTTAAAAGAATCCCTAACAACTAAGACTTTCTAATATTTTGGGATCCCGAACTGTTCCCTGGGATCCCTATTTGCAGGTACTTTTGTTTAGTTTTTAGTAAAACTGTCAGAAACTCACTGGAGGTAACAAGCTCTTTCGGTTGTGTTTGATGTGAACTTATTTTTGTTTGAACATATTTAAGAGAATTGGTTTGTTTAATCTCCTATTTATTTATTATTATTTTTAAAGTGTTTGTTTTAAAATGTGGCTTTTGAAGTTATCTTGTCCAACTTATGCAAAATTACAGTGTTGTCAGAGGCTATACAGAAGTAGCAAGTTAATGGGACTATTTTGTTATATGGGTATGAAAATGTTTTTGGATAAAACATGAAATCTCATCTGCTTCCCGGCACCCCTATCAGCTCGTTCTCTCTCTCCTCCTCAGGTCCAGAGACTATGATGGTTTCCTGTCCTCTCTCCTCCTCCCAGAGAAGGCACGGCGCTCTTCTCTGGCTCTGAGGGCCTTCAATGTGGAGCTGGCACAGGCAGGTATTGGTACAATCAGGCTGAATGCAGAATGATTACTGATAATACTGCTGTTTTTCTACTACTTGCGTCACTGCCGCTGCTACTACTGTTATACCGACACTATTCCTGACTATCCTCTATCCTGACTTTCCTCTTAATTAAAATTAAAAAAGAAAGGAATTTAATGAAATCCTTACAGTACTTACTTACTTATTCTCAGCTGCATTTAAATAAAGCACCAAATCCACACTTAAGCTTAAATTTCAAAACTTACATTTTAACTACTGATTTTATCTACTGTTCAGATTTTATCTGTTTTGATTTTTGATTTTATATACTGTTTTGTTTGTTTGTTTTTTGTTTGCTTGCTTGTTTTAATCAATTTTAAATCATGCTTTTATTTGTTTTTGTTTCTAATGTCTCTGTAAAGCACTTTGAATCACCTTGTTGTTGAATTGTGCAATACAAATAAACTTGCCTTGCCTTACAGTGGCTAATTTCAGGTCCTTCTCAAACTGGCTCGTCAACCAATTGTTTTGCTCATTTGTTTCTCTACAAGGTGAAGGACTCTGTTTCCCAAAAGACCATTGGTTTGATGCGAATGCAGTTTTGGAAGACGGCTATAGAAGAAATCTACAGAGATGAGCCTCCGAACCAACCAGTTAGCACTGAGCTGTGGAGGGTAAATATTAGCCAACAGAATACAGGGTATTTTAAGATGTTTTTTCTTCATGTTAGCAATATATAGGGGAAACACTGTCAGGATGTTGGATGTCTTATTTCAGTTTTAAACATGCCATTCAGTGTGTCGGATTTCTGTGTTTCTGTCCCTCGGCTTCAATTAGCTGAGGGGCACCAATCTGAATCAGTGTTGCACCTCAGCTAATTAACAGTCTGTGTGGTGTTTTTCAGGCAGTGAGGACACACAAACTGACAAAGAGATGGCTGCTGAGGATCATAACAGAGAGAGTAAGACAAAATTAAGATGATCATTAAATTCAAATTGCTGCAAGTTTAAATTGTGATATAATAAATGAAGTTGCTGATGAGTGAAACTGAACACGAATAACTGCTTAAATGTGACAATATAAACTTGTCTTTGCATGTGTATATTTTGCTTTTTTTCAATTTTCATTTATTATTTTCGCTTTGTGGGTTATCTACAAGACCTGTCAGATGGTTGCATCCTGTGCCCTTAGAGGTTAAATAATGGCTTATTTTAATGGAAATAAAAACGAAACTTGCCAGCTGCTGTTTAGCGTAATTAAAAATGGGAAAAGTGACATTTCTGTTATTAAAACTTTGTTTTACCAGGAAAAGGACTTGGATGACAGAGCCTACAGGAACCTTCAGGAGCTGGAGGCGTATTCAGAGAACACACAGTCATCCTTGATTTACCTCCTGCTGGAGTGTTTAGGTAAGAAACTGTGTTGATAGCTAAAAGACAAACAGTAATTATAAATTGAGGGGTGTCCCGAGTCCCTCCTAAAGACCTTTATCTGGGCAGATCCATCCATATTTTATGGGTCATTGTTTGCTGAAACAAATCCAGTCAAAATCCAGTAGTTTCTTTTTTTCAGCTCTGCTGTGTGTTGTCACTTCAGTGTGCCCGTGTGGCTGCAGGTTTCTTTAATCACAGCCGGATTCTGCACAGCAGCATTTCACTGGATATGAGAGTGAAAGTTAACAGAGTGTGAAAAGGAAAAAATTATCTGGTCAGTGATTGTTTCTGCTCTGACAGCTGTGCCGGCCTAAGCCAGCTCGTCTAACCTTCTTAGCAAATTCACAAGTTTCATTTTAGCCAGCACAAATTCTGCTTTTTACCATTTAAGCCATTTAAAAACTTAAATATAGGTCAAAATAAATGGTCTGTTGTTCATTTTGTCTTCTTTCTGCTTTCTGTATCCTGCCAAATATTGTTTCTGGTGTTTTGTGCTGGTGGATTCATCATTCTGTAATACCAGCAGGCCCCTCCCTCTAATTGTGTCACATTGTGAGTAAATATGCCAGGAGGCTAGAAGAAGGCTGTGGCTATTACTCTGTGCCAAATACATATTTAATCAACACTGAAGTAAATTTATAGGTGTCAGATTGGATTATGATTTGGAGACATTTAAAATGGAAGGACTGTAGTTAGGATTGGGCCCCTCAAAATGAGAAAAGTCTGTTTTAGATGCTTTAATTGGTGTACTTTGGTGTTACGAAAAAAAATTAATGGTTTTGATCCACACAGCATTTTATTTCCAGAACAAAAACCTGTTTTTTGCCTCAAGTGAGGAGTGTGATTTACCTGTGAAAATGAATTATAGTAGGTGATGCCAAACTGTGTGGCTGTCTTTCTTTGCAGGTGTCAAAAATGTCCAAGCGGACCACGCAGCGAGTCACATCGGTAAAGCTCAGGGAATCATAACATGTCTGAGAGCGACTCCTTATCACAGCAGCCGACGGAAAGTCTACCTGCCCATGGACATCTGCATGTTGGTAAGTTGAACTTTTTCTTTGATTTCAGGCCCAAAGGAGCGAAAAACTTGGGTGAGGTTTGAGCTGCAGCTGTTGAGACTTTAATGAAGGTGACACGTCTGATAAACTGTGGTTTTGTTGACCCAAATCAAACCCAGGAAATCAACAAATTCAGGACTTGAGCCAGATGATTTTTTGGTATCATCATCAGCAGATTAATGTGCCTTTGTTGTTTATTTCTTATTTATTGTGTTAAATTCATTTCTCAAGAGTCATACCCTAGCGTTTACTTTAATGTTGCCTTACTCAGGCAACTAAATCAAGTCCCGTGAAAATCAAAGGTTTTTTTGTGTATGCAAGCAGGATGTTTTTGAATTTTTATTAACATCACATCCAGTTTAGAAGCCAATCATGGTCCAGTTTACACGAGAGTGATGTGAAAACTTGAAGCCTGAATTGCATATAAACTTTGCAAGGCTTTTTCAGAAGGCATGGATGTAATTTAAGCATTTCTAGCCTTGTAACAGAAACCTAAGAGTACTTTCAGTGAAGGATCTTTTAAGTGCTACTTCATATTTAGCTGAGTCTGAATCTTCCTCACAAAAGTAACATAAGGCAATCCCACACATGCCAGCAAACATTTGACCGACTCATGGCACGACTCTGCCGCGTTGTCAGTGACGTTCTTGTTGGAACAGTGTTGAAATTTTTGTCCACCATAAACCGAAAACAAAACTGTGAGGCATTATTACACAACAACAATATGGCAAAACCCTCTTAGTTTGCATATTTGCAGGCACAGCAGAAAAACAAAAGACACCTCAAACAATTTGCATCCACACGCTGAGCCATCTGTCGCACACCCAGAACAATAACAGTCCAGCGATGCAGAGGGAGCCAGGATGCGCTGGGCTGTATTTGCTGTGCAGATGCGTTTGGACTATTGAATGTAGCATGCAGGTGGTGCCCTTAAAATCTTCGAAGCCTTGTGACAAAACCTACCTCATGTCATTGCCCTCTGCTGCCTTAAGAGGGCGCTGGTGGTGTGCTGTAATACCCTGCACATGTACACATGCACACTTCGGCTCATATTATCCATGCAGGGTGACTTGCACATCACTAATGAACTAACAAAATGTTATAATGTAATGTTCCCTCAATTAGCAAACAGGAGTTGAATTTCTTGGACACAGCAGGCAGGCGCGATGGAATAAATTGTCCCGATACTCGAACAATCACTCATGTTTAAAAAAAGCACAAGGGGAGCAAGTTGAGGAGGGAAAAGGGGCTGGTAAGTAGACTGAAGAGTTAATGTTGTTTAAACAGTCAATCAAATCACTGCAAACATTCACAAGGGGATCTGATTATTTTTTTTGATGCAACATTCATCTTTTGAATTGCCATAAAATCTTTTCTTTCTTGTTTCTATTTACAAAGATTTGCTTGATTGAATTTCATTAAATTTCCGTTCATATATGAGTCTTAAGATTTAATCAATTACCAAAATATAATATTCAAACTTAATTGGTAACCTCTTCTTTTTTTGGTTTTGCTGGATAGGAAGGATGGAGCACAAAGACAGGACAAAAACTTTTATGTTATAGCAAATTGTATTGAAGAGCAACAGAAAATGCTTTTCCAGCACAGCTCACTGGTTAAGCTGGATTTATAGTACTGTTAGAACAACACACCACAGCCTGATGTGAACCTTTGCAGTTAAGTCACACATTGCACTTACATAGGCTTTAAAAAATCTGATTTGAATTCATGGTTGTAATATGCCACATAAACAGGGTTTATTGATTAACACAGGGATAATGTTTCTGTTCAACTAAGTCTAATGGGCTGTAATTGTATCTAATTTGTTCAAATTGCTGTTACAATAGCTGCTGTTCTTCCCCAAAGAGGGTTTTTAAGCTCTGACTGTCCATGTATAGGTTCCACTGGATCTAAGAGGTCTGCTCTCTTTTGCTGCGTTTTAGTTTAAAAATATTTCATATTTATTTGCTTGTTAAATTAATAGGTTAGATGAGGTAACAACCCTGTTTCCAGGTCCAATCACCTGGATTAGTTAGAAACCGACAGTGTATGCTGCAGCTGATGGGCTCACATTGTTCTCCAATGACTCTTTGGCAGGGTCGGCATGAAGCTTGGGATCAAAACTTTTTCACAGCAAGTAATCCAAACCACACAGCTGCATATTAATGACATCCTTTGTGTTATGGATGGGCTAATTTCACAAGCTCTGGCATTTATCTCTGCCTGCTGAGCATCCTTGTGTATATTTATGGAGGAAAATTTAACCTTCATCCTAGAGCTTCACTGTGCTAATGTACTAGTCTAAAAAACACTCTGTAGCTACCCACAAGATGGCACATTCTTATGTCAGCCAACTGCAGTAACTCTCCAAATGTCATTGGTAATTAGGTTTTAGTCTTTAACATCTCCAAAGTTATATTTGTGGTGTCACAGTCTTCACAGTCTTGTGAAAATGGGAACCAAAACTGAAATTACCCCATAATTCAGCAACTTGTAAAGCCACCACTGGTAGTATCATTTTCTGTATGACTTTATCAGCATCTCAAATCATTGTTGAGGAATGTGTTTGCGGCATTATTTCAGTTCATTGAGGTTTGCACATTTCTGTTCACAGCTCTTTTGAGGACCTGTTACAGCATTTCAGTCTGACTGTAGAGTTCTTTGGTATACAGAGCAGTTCAGTCAACGCACAATGCAGTAAACCCAAATCATCACACCTCCACCGCTGTGCTTGACAGTTGGCATGGGGCGTTTGTGCGGATGTATCACATCAGGCCTGCAGAGATGTAGCTCTTGAGTTTTTTGCAGTTTCTTTCACTGAGCAGTCAGACCTTTGAGTCAATTTGCTGGGGCGTCCTCTCCTTGGCATTGTGTTAACACACACGTGAATGCG
Organism: Rhamphochromis longiceps; assembly: GCF_057381845.1. NCBI lineage: Eukaryota > Metazoa > Chordata > Actinopteri > Cichliformes > Cichlidae > Rhamphochromis > Rhamphochromis longiceps. Next base: position 30,779,139 of record NC_140567.1, read on the forward strand.
CCTATCTGGCAAACTGCCCAAACATCTGGCTTTTACACAGGTGCTCACACTTGCTGATTATCAGTTTACCCTCTCAGGCTCAAATTAAGTTTTAGTTGCTAATACACAACCACGTCCTGCAGGGGTACTTCTGAGTAAAAAATCAGGTTGTTAGTGTTTAACTGTTGCAAATCTGCAACGCCTGCCTTGAGAGGGTTAAGTGCATGTGACTAGCAGCACCTGTAGCTTACACTCTTAACTCCCTTGGAAGCTGTGTGGGTGTACTTAAGTTTTTTTTACCCGACTGCAGAGATTCCTGAAAAAAATATTTTTTTCACATGACTGCAGGCATGTCATCTGTAGCTGTCACCTAGCTAGCTAATTTGCTGTTAACCTCTGAATCACCTCAATCTCATAAAACCTTTTTTTTTTTTTTTTTTTCACAAACAACTGGAGTGATTAATACTCAGTACTTTATCCGATACTTTATGCACTACATGGATCATTTTATTGGTTGAAAGAATTTGGACTGTTTTTAATATTTGGGACAACAAGCCTACAGTTGGTTAAGGAGCTGTGGTTCAGATTGTCCATAAATTGTGAGGTTGGTGGTTTGATCCCCAGTCAGCATGTCACAGTACCTTTGGGCTTTGGGTTAAATCCTCCCTTAAAAATAAAAACTTGATGTGTGTCATCTTTATGTGATGGCGAAAGCACCTCGTTAGGTACAAAATGAAAATACTATGCGTGTGGGTGACTGTTACTTGAACCATAAAAGGCTTTGAATTGCCTGAGTCTGTAACAGAACTATTTACATGCAGGATTACTAGAATGTACAGTCTGAACAGTGAGAGTTTTCTCTCATCTTTTATTCATTAACACTGACTGACGTCCTGCAGTTTATTTCATTGTGAGCTCCATTCAGTTCTGTCACAGTCTGACAGGGAGTGACGCGCATCAAAATCTGCAGGATTTAAAGGTAAACCCACTCACTTGTTGCACGAGGTCACAGTGTATTTAGTTTCATTGAAATAAATTTAATAGTATGCACAAATGTTAATTGTATTTTATACACTTGTCAACTTAAATCAGATTTAGTTGCAGGAGGCTGTTCAGGGCCCTTTGTGGAATTTCAATCACCATAACTCACTGCAGGAAACACTGTGATTGGTACAACACATAGAAAGCCTGATGTTTATAAAGGGCAGCAAAAAAGAATGGATGCAGTAATCATCTATTCTATTTTATGCTACTTATGTGGTGGATGTTTTAATTAAATGAAGTACAGATTATTCAGAGTGATTGTTTTGCACTGATTGAGTGGAAAGTAATTTAAAAGAGGATATAGGGCTGTAAAAGTTGCTAAACTGAGATGTGAAAAGTGCCGTTAGTGGGATTTTTTTTTTTTTTACTTGCCAATATATAAAAGTGCTCTGCTTTGCCTCTAGTAGCCCATAGACTTTTGCAGAACTGCAAAGGATGTTAATTTTATGTTTGGTTCCAGGTGCCTTGCTTCAGTGCGTTGTCTGCTCCCAAACAGCACCAACAGTGTGCGACGTTAGCGCCGCATCATTTCAAGTCACAGAGTCCAAAACCAATGTGTGTCAATCTTTTTATATACAGTCTATGGTCACATGCAAACATGAACAGGATACTGAGTGCAGGCCATTTAATGACCATAGCTGTCTTTAAGAGCAGAGGTTCTGTGGATGTTATACAGGAGCCTGTTGTTGCTCCTTGATATTCCTCTATTGGAGCCTTTAGTAGCAAGAAAATAGTATTAAATGACATTCTCGTTTTTTGAAGTATAGTGAGTGTGAGTGCATCGAACAGTCCACTTAAAAATACAGCAAAAACCTGGCATATGATAAGCTTCTATCATTTTCTGAAATTGGCACAAAGGACTTTCAGAATAGCAACAGCTTTAACAGTCTGGATTGTTCCATCCTTTTGTTAAATGAGGCACATGAAATATTGATTGAAGTTATGCTGGCAGTGGAGATATCATCACCTTTGTGCTCTTATTCCATTTGGCACCATAAATAACACTTGAACTACAAGCTGCGGCACAGCTTTTGTAGGTTGTTTGCAGTCATTCTTCACTCTGCTCAGTATCTGTCTGCCTCTGTCGAAGTTCTGACATTACATTCATAAATATTATGTTGTGAGTGCAAAAATAACAAATCCAAACACAGGACCAAATTGCTTCGTCTGGATTTTGTCACCTGACTTTTCTCACTCACACAGTGTAACAGCTGGGCAGTGTGGGTACACAATTTGTGTTACTTTGTGTTTCATTGATGCTTGAATTCTGAAAATGACTGCGAAAAAGGTCGAAATTACACAACTGATAATAGGCAGACACTGCAGGTAGTCTGGTTAGAGGTAATTGGATGGTCAGGAACCCCTCATCATCTTTCCTGGAAATAATTTCTCATATTCAACGTCACTTTTATTATTGCCTTCCACTCCCCCCCCCCCCCCTTTTTCTACTTTTTTCCATTATTTTCCCGCAATAGCTCATCCTTCGCAACTCTCCCCCCCCCAGCAGACCTAGAGCTGAGAGACTCAGTTTAGTCCCTACTATCTGCTTGTCTGAGATGTAAACATATAGGGCTGTGCGATATGACCAAAATCTCATATCCCCATATAGAATTCTATCGTCCGATAACGATATAAATCACAAAAATGTAACATTTTCTGTAAATTCTGTGAATCTCAGGCAGCTCGACTTGCGGGAAGTGTTTCCAGCTGCGCGTCATGTAGCTGGAGTCGAGTGTTTTAACCGATGCATGAAACGATACATTTTTAGACATAAGTTGTAACGGCCGCCGTTTTCTTTGTGAGTATTTATTACACGGCGTGCTGCCGGGAAAAGCCTGTTCTAACGTTTGAGTCTAAGGTTTATTTTTTAGCACCTGGCGGCTCTTTTTTTACTTCTCATCCGTAAATAATCTGCTCTTTCATGTGATTCAGTTTATTTTGAAAAGTCTCAACAGGATCTTGAGCTTTATTGTGAAAGGTTTATGTGGAACATAAGCAAGCGGACACGCAATGGTGCTACTGTCGTTGTTGCTAACCACAACGCATAAAAACAGGCGCTTGTCCGTCCGTCGTGGTTATATTAAATATAAGAGAAAGAGAGAACTTTAAGAAATGAATATAGCCACTACAGTGACCATCAAAACGATGAAAAAATATTGCCGTAAACAGTTTATTTTGCGACACCACGAAACAAACGATAGCGTAAAATGAAACTAGACGTTTTTATATCGTCATCCGATATATATCGTTATATCGAACAGTGAAGATATCAATTTGCTAAATTATGATTCCTGCTACTCAAATATTTTAAAGTAATCCAGAATATCATATATAGGGCTAACAATACTTAATAATTACTATTAATCCAACAGTCATTCATTGTATGTGGTGAATATGCTAATAAAAGCTTATGGTAGCTGATTTTGTCAAATGTCTGTTTTTCTTTTTTTTGGTTTTTGGTTTTTTTTTTTTTTTTTTTTATCGGAGCAAAATGAATCTCCTCATGTGTCCAAAAAGAAACCTGTCTTGATTCAAAAAGATGCTGATTACAACAAATGACAATTTAACTAATGATACAGTATGTCTCCATTTTCCAAATCAAGCCAGCTTGTAAATTGTTTCATGGTTAATATAAATTTTATTGTTACGTTTTTGTACTGTGTAATTATGCAACATTATACTGGAAATCCCATCATTTATTGAAGAGGGATTTTTTTTTCTACACCACCACAACAGATTTTAAATAAAACAAAGATTTAAATAAAGAGAAGACAGATATACTCTCACTGGTCACATTATTAGGTACTGTTGAGTAGCTTGGTAACACAAATATCTGTTCAGCCATTTGCATAGTGGCAACCCATACCTGCTGGAGGAAGTGGAAGGAAGGTGATTTAAATGACTTTGAACAGGGTGTGGTTGTTGGTGTCAGATCGGCTGGTCTTAGTTTCCTACAAAGTCTCCAGGGTTTACAGAGAGGTCTGAAAAAGAGAAAATACCTAGTGAGTGGCAGTTTTAGGAGATTTTAAAATCGTTGTTTGGTGTGAGTTTCAATTCAGATGTTAAGTTCAAAATTTTTTAGTAAAACAGCATAAAAGCTTAGATCTATCCTGCCTCGCGTCCATACTTTAGGCTGATCGCTACAGTTCGTGTCCCTTAATACTAATACTAACTGATTTATCTTCTGATTGCTGCTTACAGCAGGGTAATGTGCAAGGTCAGGAACTTGTTTCTTGGACATGACAATGAATCAGACGGCCCACAGAGTCACCAGATCTCAATCAGTGTATGATGTGGTGGTCAGGAGGTTCAAATAGTGGATGTCATGTCAATGTGGACCAGAATCTCTGGGGAATGTTTCCAGCACCTTGTTGAATCTGTGCCGTGAAGAATTAAGGAACTTCTGAAGACAAAGGAGGTCCAACCTAGTTGTGATTTGCAGGGAGTCCTGAAAGATTTCTATGTATTGTATGGTCAATGCCGTATTTGGTTAAAATCCTTGAAATAAACCCGACAGTCTAAACTTCAGTTAAATCTTAAATACGTTATTTTAGGTGACGTACAGATGCCATATCACAAAAGACCAACACTTTGGTCCGGTTTCAGAAAAATTACATGCTATGTGCTGAAAGTTGAAAACTTTTAATCACACAACCATGTGGTCTGAAGGCAGTTTGTTTCTTTCTGTGTCGGTCGATTTGCAAATATGAAAGAAAAAAAAATTATTTGATGACATTTGTTTTGTTTTTTTAGCTTTTCGTGGCTTTCTGGGCTTTTTTTTTTTTCCCATTGTTTTGAATTATTGTGACATATTTTAATGTAATATTGTTGGTACACAGCAAAACTTTCATAGTTTTTGTTCTCTCCAAAGTCCCAGTGGCTACCAGGCTTCCAAAAGTTGCCTATCATGTTTACAGAAACAGTTATTTTGTGCATCTCCCAAAAGCTCATTTAGCACTTTCTCAAGTTTTCTTGAAGTTTAATTTATTTATTTCAATTCAAAAACCCTTGAACACCTGAGTGTATATATATATATATATTTTTTTTTAGGTACAAAAAGAATAGATCATTGTTACCAACCAAACATACGAGTCTTGAGATATTCACTAAATAATCGCAGAACAATATAAAGATGTTACAGACAAAGAGAATTAATCTTTGTTAATGTAATGCTGTTTGTAGGGAATAATTTTTCTAAATTCTGCTGTAAATATCACTTTTGTTCCTTTTTATATCTCAGCTATAAGGTAACCTGCAAATGGTCATGCATGTAAGATTTTATATTCTGCTGGAGGAAAAGTGCTCATGGTGCAGAGGAATCAATGCTTTCAGTTTATGTGAAATAAATAGAACAGGCTTTGCTGCTTTAATGATCCATGTAAACTGCAGGATGTCAATAATGGACACCAGTCATTGATTTCTCTCTTCTTCTTAGTGGCCTTGACTTGCTGTCACATCATTATGTGTGGCCACATATGCAGACGCACCAGTGGGAGTTATATTAATACCACATCATCCAACAAGTTGAAAGAACTTATTAAAACGCGACATGTCTGCAGGTGTGGAAAAGCACAAAATTTAGTTCCTTGAATTAAAGTCTTGAATAAAATTTCAATCTTAGCTCATGAATGTGTTTTCCACCTTGGAATAGGCTCAACATTCCTGCTAGACTTTCAACATCAACAGGAATACTAGTAGACATTAAATGTGGGATTGTAACAGTGGATTATGTTCACTACTTTTTTGTTGAGTTTCATACACAGTCGCTAGTGTCGCTGGAAAGGTGGGAGGTATTCTGAAAATCATCAGTTAAAATGACCTGTTGTTATCTTGTCAGCTCGTTGTGCTTATCTGGAGCCAGGGTAATACATTTATGGAAAAATGGGAATTAGTCTGGGATTGAATTGGTTGTTCTGATATGCATTTCTGCATACAGTATACACTTTATTATTATTTCTACCAGTGACCTGTGTTGTTGTTGTTGTTGTTGTTGGGTTTTTTTTTCTTTTTTCTTTTCTTTTTTTTCTTAAAAGGGGTGTGGGTGGGGTGTTAAACTGCATTTTGTGTGATGTTAGTTACTGCACTAAACACCAATAACTGAAGTGTTTACCACTTTTAAATAAATTGCAAAGGATTTGATTCTTACATTATGTTAATTAAAAAAAATGTATATTGTCATTGAATTGTAAATAATTTATTTGAATTAAATACAATTGCTTTAACTTCCAGGGTAAAAATAATCGCACTGTGAGCAAGCGCTTGGTAAATGGTGGGAATGACGAATCCCCTTTTAACAGGAAGAGACCTCTGTCAGGCGCAGCTGGTTCTCAACAAAAAACTATTATATCGTGCAAAAATTTTCCACAGTAATAACATGGTGCTAACACGGAAATTGCCATGGTTTTTAACAGGGTAACTACTTATTTATACGAAAATGTCATTTAATACAGTTTTCTTGCTACTTAAGGCTCCAATATAAGAATATCAAGGAGCAACAAAATGCTTCCTGTATAACATCCACAGAACCTCTGCTCTTAAAGACAGCTATGGTCATTAAATGGCCTGCACTCAGTATCCTGTCCATGTTTGCACGTGACCATAGACTATATATAAAAAGATGGTCACGCATGGGTTTTGGACTCTTTGAAACTTTGAAATGATGCGGTGCTAATGTTGCACACTGTTGGTGCTGTATGGGAGCCGACTACGCACTGAGGCAAGGCACCTGGAACCAAACATAAAATTAACATCCTTTGCAGTTCTGCAGAAGTCCAGGGGCTACTAGAGGCAAAGCAGAGCATTTTTATCTATTGACAAGTTAAAAAAAAAAAAAAAAACCTGTAATGTAAACACTGCTGCAGTGTGTGTGTGTGTGTGTGTGTGTGTTTGTGTATTTATTTATTTATTTATTTATTTTTTACTATTCAAGTGTGGGGGTGATATGCCCCCATAGCACAATGTCACATTTCATTGCTAGAGCTCCAGGAGCCAACTCGGTGCTTTTAAACCTTTTTCAGCATATTAAAGAGAAGACTCGGCTCGTGTGGGAAGTGGAGCTAAAATGGAGACAGCTGAACTGCAGAGATAGTTTTTGTTGTTAAATTGAAAGAACAGCTGTGAACTCAATGCACAAACATCACCGTTTTTTGTTATTGTGTGTCTCTCCAGCACGGAGCTTCTCAGGAGGATTTCATCCGCGGCAGCCGGGAGCAGAACATTCGGGATGTTGTGTATGACATCGCCAGTCAGGCTCACGTGCACCTGCAACATGTATGTACTTCACCTACACAATAAGGTCTACATTGCATGCACATGCACATGGCATATTCCTGTATAGATGTTTCACATGGCAAAAACAAGTTCTTTTTAGTGCTACTTTTATATATGATTCGCTAGTTTATGAAACTTGGCTTCTGGGATTTACATATGCATCGACATGTACTCAGTTGGTTCAGGCTTTTGTCCAAAGTAAGGGACAACAGATCAAAGAAAAGCTTTGAGAATAATTAACTCAACACTCAGCACCATATCCCATTTGAAACAAGTGCAACAAGCCTGCAAGTGTATGAAACAACATAAAGTGCATAGCAAATGACCTTTTTTCATTTTCTCCTGAGAGGTAAGGTAGGAGAGCAAGAGAGCACATTAGATGAGTAAGCACCCTTGTGTGGTTTTTGAAGTTTGAGTGGGAGTTTGAGGGCTAGTTGTTGCTCATTTGAGAATATGGTACCATAGGGGAAGCCTGAACAACAGAATTTGAATATTTCTCATCATCCAGCCACTCTGTGACTGCCTTGCTTTTGCTTAAAGCTCATTGGCACTTATTGTTAATTTCAGGAACTGTTCACGAAAATAAACAAAAACAGGAGGCCTAATTTCCTCCTGTTTTTTCCTCCTCTTTAGATACATAGGCCTAAAAAGAGGTCAGTGACCCCCTGGTGACTAGAAAAATGTGTATTTCCTGACGGGTCGGTTGGTAGTTGCTGCAGGAGAAATCAGTCACAAAGAGGGCTTTAAACCAAAAACAACCTCGTGAATGCTTTGATTGCTAGTAGGTTGCTGATAGTTTGCATGAAAGACACCAACTTGTCTGCAAACATTTTCCAACTATGGAGAAAGCAGTAGTGAAACCCGAGTAAGTTCGAAGCAGTCGGGAAATGGAGAATATCTCCTTTCAAAATAAAAGTTGCGCTTTTTAATACATAACTATTGCAGTAGTAAAGGCAACACAGTTTCAGTACCAGTTAGCAAGTAGTTGGCAGTTGTTTGCATGCAAGATGCTAAGGGAAGATGCTAAGTGTATATTTTATATACATTCATGTATATAAAATTACACTTTTTTTCCCCTAGCAACCCATTGAATGTCCGTGGGTCTGTAACCGTGTGGGACTGGGGCTTAAAACAGCTGACCACAGTAGCTTTTAGAAATATTCTAATATTCCGCAGTTACAAAGTGTATTTTAAGTTGCATAATAAAAACATTTGGATCTTTCACAAACAAATTCCACACAACATATGCACGGTTATGTCGGCCCTTTGAACTCCAAACTGTGTTTAACTTCAAACAAAAACAACATAAAATTTGTTGGTCTTTACCTCTGCCATTGTGTTGCTCTTCCTCTAATTTGTCAGTGTTGTCCAGTATGTTGCCCTAATGAGTACTGAATATTTTCAGGTGACAAATCGACATCGAAGTACAGTTCAATTGAGTTACAGTTAAAAAGAGAGATGGATATTTTTTTCATATGTTCAGTCAGCACTGCACATGAATATGTTTGCTGGATTGCATTCTTATAAACTACATGTTTGTGTTCACCCAGTTCAAATGTAAGCTTACTTTGGATAATAGTGGTGCTCAGGGGAAATAATCAGGCTTTGTAAACCTGTTAGTAGGAGACACTCGTCTTTCAGTGCGGTATTTCTACAGTATAGAACATAACCAGGCTGATCTGTTAACACACTCAGGATTTCCACAAAGGCCTTGAACTCAGCAGCAGCATCACATCGAGGCTGGCCAAGCTCACAACATATTTTTGCATAATGCCTCTGCAGCACCTGTTGATTGAAATTATGACTCGTTTCAGAGACGAGATGAAGTAAAATTCTCCTCCGCGTTACTGTGTTTTATAACACTCATGAACACCTCTTAATCCACTCAAAACAGCATGAACAAAAAGCTGTGCTATAATGTAAATGAACACCAGTGACACATAATGCTTTGACATGCTGTGATGTGCGTCTTGCACATTGAAAATGCCCTGGAAATGTCTTCAGTTTGAGTATTGTCTAACTAATGTAGCTCTAATTAGTTGGGAGATTTATTAACCTCCACTTACATGCCTCATTGATTTTTGTACTTTAGGAGGCTTTTTCATTAAGTGGCTTCCCAAACATTCATCAGCAGTTACTTGTTTTAATTTGAGCCTTTTTTATACCAGTTAGGAGTGTCGCCAACAGTTAAAGGACGTGTGATATTAAAGTGTAAACAATAAAATGTAAATGATTTCTCTGCCATGAATAGATGTAATGTTATTTTTTTTCCTATTGTGGCTATAGCCATTAACCAAAGAGCCAGTTTACACAAATTATGCAAGTAATGACCTCTTTGTGTGTGTGGTATGTTTACATATGTTTGTGGGGATCAAATGCCCCCATTTTGAAGGCATTTTTAAGAGTCAAAATGTGGTTTTAGTGTCAGGACTACAATAAGTTAGGGTTACGCGTTCATTTTTGATTGTAAGCGGCTAGGGAAAGCATTATGTCAATAAGATACCCCCACAAAAATGTGTGTGTGTGTGTGTGTGTGTGTGTGTGTGTGTGTGTTTGTTTGTTTGTTTTTATAATTAAAATAAATGCATATTTAAAATGATTAAAACTGGAAATTTTAATTCAGACAAAATGTTACATTTAATTATCATAAAGTCAGTTTTTCTAAATGACTTCTAATGGGGTTTTTTTTGGTTTTTTTTAATTCACAGTGTGCTTAAAGTCACATTTGTCTTTTCTACAGACTCCTTTCTAGGTTTAAAAGAAGTGGTACTCTTCCTACACTGTTGGTCATTGAAACAAGATTAATCCGTCCTTGATGTGTTTCTTTTCAAGACTGACTTCTCAATGGGTCTTAGTTCTTATTTGCAGTACTTGTGTAGCAACACCAGTGATAGGAACACTTACTGTGAGCCAGATGAACAACTACATTGTTTTTTGGTTTTAAAATCTCTTTAATGACACTTTAAATTAAATATAAGACCAAACTTGAATCAAAAATTAATTCATTAAAAGGATAAAAAACAAACTATTCTCTTTACAAGTCAATATTTTTATATAATCTCAAAATTAACATTTAGGAATAATTTAAAAAATGGTTGGGTTTAAACATGCTGTGCATTTGTTATGGTGTTCTGTATTTTCATATTACTATTTCTTTGAGTTACAAGTAAGTTGGCTAGTAAGGTCTCACACTTCATCACCGTATTCTAAGCCTTGCTGGATCTAAGTGTCAGGTGCTTTCCTGTATTAAGATGTTTTTAAGCTTGACCTGCAGCTTGACCTGCAGCGCACACTGTGTCTGAGGAGGATGTGTGGAAGTGCTTCAGGAAGGTGAACGCACGCAAAGCTACTGGTCCGGACGGGATTCCCGGCCGCGTCCTCAAGTCATGCGCGGCTCAGCTGGCTGGAGTGTTCACACACATCTTCAACCTTTCCCTCTCTCTGTCTGTAGTCCCAGCCTGCTTCAAAATGGCCACCATCGTCCCTGTACCCAAATCCTCCACCATCTCCTCATTGAACGACTGGCGACCTGTAGCCCTGACCCCCATCGTAAGCAAATGCTTCGAGAAGCTGGTCAGGGACTTCATCTGCTCTGCACTACCCGACTCACTGGACCCTCTACAGTTTGCATACCGCCACAACAGGTCCACTGATGATGCCATAGCCCTGACACTACACACTGCCCTGTCACACCTGGAGAAGAGAGACACGTATGTGAGAATGCTGTTTGTAGATTACAGCTCAGCATTCAATACCATCGTTCCCTCAAAGCTGGACAGGAAACTGCAGGATCTAGGACTGAGCAGCTCCCTCTGCAGCTGGATCCTTAGCTTCCTGTCTGACAGACGCCAGGTGGTCAGACTGGGCAGCATCACCTCATCCCCCATCACACTGAACACTGGTGCTCCACAGGGGTGTGTACTGAGCCCTCTCCTGTACTCACTCTACACCTACGACTGCACAGCCACTAACAGCTCCAACATCATTGTGAAGTTTGCGGACGACACTACAGTGGTGGGTCTTATCACCAACGGTGATGAGACGGCTTACAGGGAGGAGGTCAGCGCCCTGACCCACTGGTGTCAAGACAACCATCTCACCCTCAACGTCGCAAAGACAAAGGAGTTGATAGTGGACTTCCGGAGGTGCAGAGAAGTACACACCCCCATCACCATCAACGGCGCTGCTGTGGAGAGAGTGAGCAGCTTCCGGTTCCTTGGAGTACATCTGGCTGAGGATCTTACGTGGTCAGTACACACAAACAAAACAGTGAAGAAGGCGCAGCAGCGCCTCTTCTTTCTCAGGAGACTGAAAAGATTCGGCATGAGCCCCCGCATCCTCAGGACCTTCTATCACTGTGCCATTGAGAGCATCCTCACTGGATGCATCACCACCTGGTATGGCAACAGCACCGCCTACAACTGCAAAGCTCTCCAGCGAGTAGTGCGGTGCTCTGAACGGATAATTGGAGGTGAGCTTCCCTCCCTCCAAGACATCTACAGGAAGCGCTGCCTGAGGAAAGCGGGGAGGATCATCAAGGACTCCAGTCACCCCAGCCATAAACTGTTCAGACTGCTTCCATCAGGAAGGAGGTTCTGCAGCATCCGGTCCCGTACCAGCAGACTGAGAGACAGCTTTTTCCACCAGGCCATCAGACTGCTGAACACGTCATAGACACCTCAGCTTCACTACTGGAACTTCAACATTATGCACTCCACACTGTATATAAATGCCACTTATTTTGCACATATTCAACTCTGTATATTTTATATATTTTTTTATTATTATTATTATTATTATTATTATTATTATTATTATTATTATTATATATATATATTTTATTTATTTATTTTTTTTTACTATTTAATTTGTAAAAATGTGTATACACACACACACACACACACACACACGTAGGAAAATATTTAGTATACACATCCAGAAATGCATACACTATTATATATTGTACATATATTTATTAGTTTCAGGTTGGCCATTCTTGTATTTTGCTCGTTTGTGTTGTTGTGTTTGCACATCTCTGTTGCTTGTGGGGCTCGCACACAAGAATTTCACTCGCATGTGCTGTGCCAGTGTGCCTGCACATGTGATGTGACAATAAAAGTGATTTGATTTGATTTAAGTTAGCCAGTGTTTCTTATCTGCTTATTGTTACTGTTAAGAATCAACTGCATGAAAATTGGGTGGCCCAAGATGGAGCAATAAGTCTAACCAAACTACTTACAAATTGATTTGAAATTCAGGGAGATTTGATTAAGTGTGGAAAAAGTATTCAGCCTCCCTAAACGCCCAGTAGGAGTCATGCTGCTCTGCAAGAACATTGATGACACGTCAAAGTATAAGATGGAACTAGTCGCCATCGCTTTTGACTTCCACTTGTCCCGATCAAATTTTTAAAAGATACACTGCATACCATCGATATGGTGTCTGAGCTGACAAGCCACTCTCCCAAGAAACCATGAAAAACAAATTACCACCAAAATAATGCATACATGTTTCATCTTTGCTCATTGTAAGAGTCTCTACTGTCATTCGTGGTTACTGTGTAGTATACCACAAACTTCATTCATCTAAATCGAATATGTCGGATTTATTTTTGAAAATTAAAGAGAAGCCAATAACCAGGGCAAAAATCGCAGAAGTCTAGCTCCTAAAAAAGTGATTTGATTGACGTCTCAGTGCAGCAAGTGTAGTTTATGAGCTGCCAGTGTGTCAATATGTTCACTTGCTCCTTTGTATAACAAGAGAAGCACAAAAATGTGTAAGTTGTGTCCATGAGAGAACAAAAAAAGACCTGAGTTCTTCACTGTAACCAGTCCGTCCCACAGCTTCAGGTATGTGCTGTGTGACGGCAGACAAACATGAGATGTAACCGTTTCCTGTTGTTTCTGTGTGGGTGAACGGTCTTTAGAAAAGCAACCCTAAAAGGCCGGTGTGGGCGCGTTTTAAAATATTTGGTGTGGGCGAGTGTAGATAATTTTCTTTTCTTTCCATTTAATTTCTGTTTATTGTGCTCTCTCCTTCAGGCACAATCCTTTAGCCACAATGTTCCAGCAGCTGCCACTCCAGCCTTCCTCCCCACTGTAAGTCAAATAATGTGGTCATGGTTTTATTCTTTGACAATTTGATGCTGACATTCCTCTGTATGCCTTCTGAACTGCTTCGTATAAAATCGCTCTATATTTATTTTGGAGAAAAATTCATCTGAATGTCAAATATGCCAAAATGTCTTAAAGTGACTCAGAGCTTTAATTAACCTCCCATGAAAAGCTTTTAAGAACTGAGCCCATCAATTTATTCTAGTGGATTCCTCTTTTTGTTCAGACTACCAGAAAAACAGACTTCCACTGAGGCCAAGGCAAAGCGATTTTTCAGGCTTCTGTTGCACCCAAATATAGTATCCTCATCACTTCTTATCAAGAGTTAAATTGACTTTTCAAACATTCCTTTAGGCTTGAAAATTACGGCTCTATATCTGTAAGATTTATTTGGGGGGGTTAAAATAAGATAATGAAATTGGAAATCCACATCACCTCTCTTGGATATTAATGAGGTGTCCAGTATCCAGAATATTAACAGCAGTGTTCAGTGCAGTTCAGTCAGTGCACCTCCAACACCTCCAGCACCATGACCTCAATTATGGACATAAAGTTGTATTTAGTTGAGCTTCTGCATTGGATTACGTTATATTTCCCAGTTGATTTCCCACTTTTCTGTCTTTAGGACAGATTACATATGGAGGTTTAAAAATGTTTAGAAGTCTTGCTTATTAACTAAAAATGAATGCAAGTCATTGTTTGTAAGAAGCAATCGCAGTTTAAGCCTTTTGACAAACGAGGATCCGCAGAGAGGCGATAGATCACAGAACTGATTATTCTGTGCAGCCATGATGTAAGTTGCGAGAATTTATTTATTTATTTTTAAAAAAGCACGATGGCGTTCTGCTTAAAGACGAAAACATTTAAAATTAGGGCACAAAGATATGTCTCTCTTTAGTTTTCCAGCTGTTACATGCGATATCTCTGGAAGCGCAACTTTTAATTTGGGAAAAGCCTAAACTTTTTAAAATTTGCATATTTTTAAGATCTGTTAACTTTTATGTAACGCTACATTAGAAATCGTGGCGATTAAGAAAACATATTATTCAGTGGGAGAAGAAACCACATAAACGGTAAACCCACTGTGCCAATGAGCTGCCGTGCCCAAAGATGAGTTTGAGAAAACTTGATTTTAACTGTGACTGCACAGTTAAACAAGATCTGCAGGTACAACATTATGACTACTGACAGGTGAAGTGAATGACACTGATCATCTCTTTCAAGTGAACTTTTTGTCCTGAACATTGATGTGTTAGAAGCAGGAATATATGGGTAAGTGTAAGGATTTGTCAGGGTGCCCATGCTGACCCCCCATCCTTCACTGAAAGCACCAACCCTTTCATAGAAACTGTATTCCCTGATGGCTTTGGCCTCTGTCAGCAGGATAATGCATCCAGCACAACTATGAGTTTCAGGTGTTAGGACTTGGTCTCCTAGATCCCCAAATCTCAATCCAATCGAGCATCTCTGGGATATAATGGACAAACAAATGCCAGATACCACAGCACACCTTCAGGGGTGAAGAGGAGTCCATGCCTCACTGGGTCAGGGCTATTTTTTTTGCAGTAGAAGGGGAACTAACATAGTATTAAGCAGGTGGTTCTAATGTTATGCCTGATCATTGTATACCATATACAAGAAAGAGTGAAAACAACCCTTCAGATTGGCTGTCATTTGGGGAAAACAACAAATGGGGGTTACATCTGGCCACTGGGCCTGGTAGTGAGCAATCATTGCTTATGGCCAAAAAACTCAGTTTAGGTCATTTTAGCTGAATGTCCTTTCTCAAGATGCCTCAGGATGTTACTCATCATTTGCAGTTTGAGCGAGGAGGAAAATTGATGGCACACAATGTTAAAAACAAAAACATGAGCATGCTCATCGTTGCACTGCTGACCTTATTTGTTGCCTCTGGACTTGGGCACTGGACTCTTCATCAAAACACTATTTGGACAGTGACTTGTAGCTACACAGGCAGCTCTTATCTCCAGCAGTGATCTTCAGCATGAAAGCTGGGTCAGTTTGACATAGAAGTTGATAGATAAAATTTGAGGTCAATGTTTGAATCACAGATTCAGCATGATTCAATTATTCCAATGATTCAAGTCCCGCAAGGTTTTAATCACAGATGGTAGTTTAGAAATTCACTTTTAGAACAGACAAGTATGCAACAAAGTGTTTTCCTCATGACGCAGATAGACGTTGTAGTCAAAGTTGAGTGTCCACAAGAAAGACTGTGATTAAGCTGCCTGCTTTTTTTTTGTTGTTTTTTTTAAGTGTTATGTGTTTATGTGTTGAGTCCTTTGCTGTGTGTGTTTTCAAAGAGGTGAAGAAGGGTTTTGATCCTTGTTATTTGTAGTCTATCTCCAAAAAAATGAATAGCTTGAAAAAGTTCATTTTAATTTAAAAAGTAAACTGTCAAATTCTATATTTATGACATGTAAAGTGAAAACTTCAAGCCTTTTTGTTAGAACTATTTAAACAGTGCGAATACACACAATCACAGGGATGACACTGACCTGACAGTTGTCCAGATGACAATCATCAGCATCTTTCACAACGAGGGTAAGTCACAGAAAGTTCTGGAAAGGCTGGCTTCTCAAGTGCTGTATGAAAGCAAGGTAATGGAAAATCGACTGGAAAGTAAAACTTTGTCAGAAACACAGGGAAGGGTGCACAAGCAACATGGATCACTTCATCCTTGAGAGGATTGTCAAGAAAAGTCAATACCAGCTTTACAAGAAATGGACTGAGGCTGGTGTCGGTGCGTCAAGGGCCACCATGCTTCAGGAAAGAAGCCACAACTGTCACATTCCTATTATCGGCGCACTCCTGAATGAGAGAAGACAGACGTGTCATACCTGGGCTAAGGAGAAGAACTACTGGACTCGTGCTCAATGGTCCAAAGTAGCCATCTACCAGGAGATTCTAGACCACTTCATGCTTTCATCTGCTGAAAAGCTTTATGAGGATGCAAAGTCCTTTTCCAGCAGAAAAGTCCAAAATACTACCAAAGGGTTTGCTAAGCATGCGATTACTGTGCTTCAGTGTTCCAGCCAACTCTCCTGACATCAATCCAATAGAACATTTAAGAAAGATGAGAAACAGCTGAAACTGATATCGTCAAGTCAAGCTGGGCTTCAGTAACAGATCAATAATAACTTAAGTTGAACACCTCCATGACTCATCACTGCAGTAATTTGTGATAAAGGAGCCTCAACCAATTTTTTTTAAAAGCTTGAGGTGTTTCACTTTTTGTGTTGTTGATATAGAAGATGTAAAAGTTTACCTTTTTGACATAAATTATTTTTAAAAAAAATTTTTTTCACAGTCGAGTTAGTTGAGATGCACTAGTACTCTAGCGTACTGAATTTAAAGTAATACGTGTTTGGTACCATGAGAATGAAGCACAATATGATTAATCAAAGCAATCTACTTTATTGTCCTCCAAATATGTTAGACTGTTGCCTACAAAAAACTAACAACTTATGGAATCAACACCTGTTTTTAATTATTGATGTCATTATGTTGCTGCTACCTGTGTAAAATCTGAACAATACATCATCAAATATCTGCCAACTCAGGATGTATCTTGTGTTTTCAGAGTAGATGTATTCAGATGAAAATGTAAAGAACTTGCACTAAGTGCTGTGTAAGAAAACTGCAGCTCATCTCTTTGGAGATGAAATGGCATCATTATATGACTAAAGCTGAATTTAAAAAAAAGAAAAATGTTTCTAAAATTTTATTAACAGCATTACTAAAGTGTGAGTACCTGGAAATTTTTACTCTACAACACTGAAGTGATGTAATTCACCGAAGGGTTAGTCAATACTTCCCAGTAGCTAAAAATGCAGCACTGCTTTTATCTCACAATTGGTTCCTAAAAGGAATACACTGTTTTAAGCTGACTGTTTATACCTGCATGCAGAAGCTGTTTTCTGAATCTAAAACAATGATTTCAGATGATAATGATGCTGATGTACTGACCTGCATCTACTACAGCACAAAGCTGAAAAGCTCTCCAACTCTGCAGTTTGCAGCAAAAATCACTCTGCACTCCTGAGTGTAGATTATGATGTTCACGCTGCGGTGGACTTGTATTATTTGTCCATATGCATGTGCTTGATACTTTTCCAGCTCAGTGTTCTTGCCCGCACAAGAAAGCCGGCACAGACACTCACGTTTCTCACCGCGCCGATGATTTGATTTAAATGAACGGCAGGCTCGGATGAGTCATGTGAAACAACAGGGTAAAAACAGAGTAGTCCTAGTGAAGCCTGAGGGACATGAAACGCACAACCGCCGCTTAGGTTCTTTTATATTAACACATGAGTAGTTTATTTAAACCTTACAGTTGAGAGGGTACCTTTTTAGAGCTGAGGACAAATACCATAGCAATATGAATGCAAAGTTCTTTATGACATTGATCACTCAGATTTCTAAGAGAGCTAAAATGCTCTTATCTGATGTAGTCATGCAGATGGTTTTCAAATCATTTGGTGACATTTTGTTTGTTTTCCTACTTTAGTCAAGCTGCAATTTTGTCCTCTATACCCAAATATAAAACCATAGAAGTAGCATTTTTAAGACTCAGTAGTGTACATCTGTGGCCATAGTCAATTTTTGGCTAGTTTCAGGTTTCTGACTCACCTCCATTTTGCTCAGTGACTCACAGGATATGGAGGGGCAAAAAAAAGACATGGCCAGTGGTGTATGTGTTTACTTATTTCTACTGCAATTGCAGTTAAAAACTTGTTCAAGTACCCTAACCAACAACTAAACCATGTTATGAAGGTCTGAGTCATATCCATATGAACAATACCTGTAGGAGGATGAGTCGGTGTTTACACGGGAGCTTGTTAGGTCAAACCTGTTGAAGCCGAAACCAAACTCTCCTGTGATGTGTGCTTCAGGTGGTGTTGGAGGACTATCTTCACAGAGTGAGGAGGGTGGATTTTGATGTTTTCCACAAGAGTCTACAGAACAGAAATCCCCTTCTCCCAATCCAGCTGTACATCCGCTCCTGGAAGAAGACTTATTGACTTCATTTCTCTTCTTCCTTCAGCCTTTTTAAGGACTGCTGCAGGAAATGAAGTGCAGGGGATTTATCTCACCACTACCACCAAAAAACCACAAACCATACCAGACCAAGTCTGTGGTTCCCACAACAGCTTATATCTTTGAAATATTTGTTTAATCCACAAGTTCACTGGAGGTGTCCTGCCATCCTGATCAGAAAATGCTTGTGTAATGTTTTATTCACAATGTATGAAAACTTTGATCAGATGTCTTCTCGTGGCTTACAGAAAAATCTAATTGCAAATTGGGTCAGTTGTTGTTGTTGTTGTTGTTGTTTTTTCACTCGTCGTTTCTGTAATAAACACAAACTTACAAGTTGAGACCTGTGGGATGTTAGAAGTCACCTTTGCCGAGCTGGACTTGTACGTTGTTTGTATTAACTCTCTTCCTACAGTAAAGTCTATTTTTAGTAACACATAAAATTTTTACATCTATGTAGCTTTTTAGTGTTATGTCAAGTTGTCTATTTGATGAATACGACGCTGCTACTGTGCTGTTGTTGTGGACATGTTCACTGAAACATGAAACGCTGAGGTATGACTTCAAGCTTTAGCTTCTGAGATCTGAGAAAATAGTGGGTGATAAAACCGGAGCAGTCAGGTGGGTTGGAAACAAACCTCTAGGTGAATATTTAATAAAAACACTTTGAGAGTACCTGCAGACAGTTTTTTTTCAAACATTAGTGACCAACATCATGCCTCCCCAGGAACACAATACATGTAGCAGACATGTTAATTCTGTTGTGAGCTGTGCTACCGATATGGTTTCTACTGTATGTGGAATTGACAGGAGCCTGAGGGACAGACCTCGGGACGGTTACATTAAAAAAAATAAATAAAAAGAAACTATGGAATTTTTTTTTTTTTTTTTGTCCTTGTTTCCCTATGATTCTCTTGTCTCTTCTGCTCTTACAAATGCCGAGTGCTTTCTCATAGGAGCTGGGGTCTTCAACTTGCAATATAAAGCTTGGGGTAACTGATGAATTGAAGCTAAGTAATGCCTGCTTGACTACATTAACACGTGGATGTTTCTCAGTAAAAGTCTGCCAGACCAGGGTTGGACAATTAATGTTCTCAAGAGCTTACATAGGAAACTGGGACTGTTATGGAGGGCCACACCAATAGGCTTATGAAGAGAGAAAAATAATATGAGCAAAATTGAGTTAAGCTTGTTGATGTGGCCCTCCAGAACAGTCCTAGTTTATTCTTTGACAGTACAGCTGTGGACTCATCACATGAATGTCATGGTAATTTGGGGCTTTTAATTTTTTTTAACTGTTCTTTTCCCAGGGCAAAATGATTGTACAACATAGTAAAAACAAGATTTGGGTGCACAAGCTTTGGCAGCATAAAAGGATCTGTTTGACAGCTCTCACTAGATTCACCAACTTGGGAAGGTCTCTTCGAGCCATTTTTAAACAACTGCAGATTTAGAGTTTATCTGTTCAAACAAGTGCAAGTTATTCAGATGAGTCACAAGTTTGCCAAGGTTTCTGAAGTAAACCCAAACTGTCACCCTCAGATCAGAAATTGGTTAGGATGTTCAGAAAAAACCCAGTAATAGCAAAGGTTAAAGTGGTGGAGTTAACATCATGCGCTGGTGCTGTTTGCTGCCTTGGATGGAATAATGAAGAAGGAAGACTACTTCCAAATTCTTCAACTTCAAATGAAATCAACAGTTATATGGTTGGGACACCCACCAAGACAGTGATCGCAAACACATATCAAAACTATAATTTTGACCCTATGTGGATTAGAGAAAATCAGAAGTAATTCAAATTTGTTGTTTTTATGATTAGACAAGTTTTATAATGATTCCAGTATGGAAAAAGAACACTTCAAAAATCATTAATAGCCCGAAATTACCATAACATTCATGTCCATGAAGCATGTGAGCATATGAAAACTTTTGACTTCAACTGTATGTTTCTTATTGTCAGTACCTTACCTACAAATACATTCACTCTTCTGCAACTGTGTCAGTTCAGCTTGCTGCAAAGGGACCTTTGACACACTAAACTCTTATACCAGCCTATAGTACATTAGACCCTTTTGTTAGCTCAAAGAGCCGTGTTTTAATGCTGTTGTTTGGCAGCTGTAATGTCAAAGCATCAGAGTTTCATATGGGCAGAGTGAGTATTCTGGGCAGAGTGAGTATTCTGGTCATAGGTCACTTATAAAATCCCGAGCAGCTGTCAGCCGAACACACATCGGACCACAATTGATGAGATTGTAGCAGAAAAACTCCATTAAGCCGACTTCACACAGCACTCGTCGACCTTTCACCTTTTGTCATTTTTTTTATTTGATCATTTTTAAGTTAGATGAAAGTTTACTGCCAACAAGTCCTGTTGCTTTTACCGGCAAAAAGTAAGTAGACTGTGAGTCTTCTCACATTATGCTATATGTCACTAACTTAGGTGTCTTTATCCATCATTTGGGTACTGTTGATACTTTGTACGGCTGGTCTGTTCACAGCTTTCCACGTTGTCTCACTGTCTTGAGTACACTACAAACTACAAAAATACAACCTTATAAAGAATACAAGAAAAGCTGGGGAAAACTTTTGCAACTGTAGCAAATTCTGCAAAACTTTTATGCATTATTCTTGGGAGACAGTCTGAATTGTAATCCTGTTATTTTTGTCATTGCCAGTAATTTCGAAAACTTCCCATTTGTTTGATACAAGGGTTTTTAGGCTGCTTTCCTACCTTTAAATGCAGAATTGCTGAGGCAGGAGAGGAAAATATGACTCAAAGCTTTCATATAGTTTTGTTCCTGGCTTCAGGAGGCCCATGGAGCCTCTCAAAGAATGGAGCCACATATAAGTACAGAAACTCAAAAGGTAATGAGACTGAAGATGCATACGTAAAAAGCAGGCAGTTCAAACCCGAAACATTTTATCTCTGAACAGCCCTGTGGAGAGCAGTCTGAAGTTTTCTACGGCACAATACATCGGCGTACTCAGACAGGTTCCTCTGTCTTTGTGTGTTACAGTCACTGTATCAGCAGGTGTCTCACCTAAAATAAATCTAATGTTCTGCAGCTGTTATCAAACCAAACAGCCCCGAAGAGAAAAGAAAGAACTGCAGCACGTCAGCTCAGTTTCACACTGAGGCTGGAAAACATCGAGGAAATTGCAACCAATCAAGTTTCTCTAGACTGAAACAACCCCCACATCATGGCTGTTGTGTCTGTGGGATAGAATACCGCTGGAGCCTTTAAATATAATGAGTTTCAGCTATTTCTTACAGAGCTGACCTGCCTGTTATTCTTGTCGTTCGATAAATGCTGCAATTCTGAGATACGTGGAGGTGCATTACCTACATTTCGATGGCAAAACCTTTTACTAAACTTCCTTTTTTTTAGTTTTACTGGAAAAATATTCGTTATTTCTCTCAAGCAAAAATACATCAATAAGTTCAGATGCAACCCACGACCCTGGAAAGGATAAGCAGAAGCGAATGGTTGGATGGATGGAGGTCATTCACTTACTAAAATACCCTAAAAAATCAGATTTTGCTGTTTCTAAGATCCTGCACGTGGTTCATACACCAACCCCAGCTAGAACAAAGTTGCTCTGTGATTAGTGAATTTCTAAGTAACCAATGATGTCCTAGGAATGTTGTTGTTTACCTGGAAAAGTTAAGATGTAGCTAAGTCGCTCAGTTATGAATTTGTCATTGGTGGTGATCCCAACCCAAATCTTAGAGGAGCACATTCTGCTTGTCAGATCTGGGTAAAAACATAAAAAGTTTTTTACAGCAGAACATCCCTTTAGCTAATCAGGTCTGAAAAAAATTATAAGAAACTAGCAATTTGTTTGCAGCCTCTTGTATTTCATATTTTATTTAAATTTACTGTACTTGCTAAAACTGCTTCAGCTAAATCTTGGCCGGAAAAATCCAATTTGTACCTGGAAAAAAAAAGACTATGATGGCCATTCTAGGAACATGTGGGCTACATGGGCTCTTTTTACATCAAGGACTGCATATTGCAATATTTCATTAACTATTGCAGAAGAAGCAGCGTTGTGTTTTTTAAAGGAACTTCACAAATTCCCAGACCATCTGGATCGATTTGGTTGCTTCCTTCGTGTCCACAGATATCAGCAAGCCTTTAAGCCTCTCTGACTCCACAGCAGTTGCTCTGAGCACCTGTTGAAATGTTTGAAACAGGTTGATTATAAAATCAGTTTATGTGGTGAGGAAACATTGCCTGTTTAAAAAAGGAGAAAACACTGGACAGTACATTATGTGACAGCTCGTAGCTCAAATGCAAAGATTTAAATACTGAAATCTTCTTGCACAATCCTGATGCTGGTTTTGTGGCTCTGCGTGTCATTTTGTATATTTCATGAGATGTGCATTTATGATAAAAAGAAATCACGTGGGAAATTCACCTCTGGGCATCGAGCGACCCCACAGTGCCACAAAATGAATAAAAATGAAAGTTATTTTGAATGCTTGGAATGCTATTAGCATGTTAATTTGGTCCATCTATGACGTGTGTGGTTTCAGATGCTTGGCCTTTTTGTGCCAAACCTGACACAGAGACTACAGATATGTTAGCACCGGCAAAGTCATGTTTGTTTATTTATTTATCAAACTTGCAAGTTGTAAGACATAAAGTCATTATAATGTACAAAAGCACCGGATTAGACCAGTTAAAAATCTGACAAAAATAACAAAAATGTGGCTATAAATTGTGAAAAAATGTAAGTAAGAACGGAGACATACATCTAGAGACTACTTCAAATATTTTTCATTAATGAGTTCTTATTTAATTATTTACAGCAAACCACATGCAGTTCAGTTTTAGAATAATTTACATAACAAAAGAAGGTCACAGGAAGATGATGATTTTGGTTTATAGTTCTGTATTTAACAATGTAATAGTCTCTTTGGACTATGAGGGTCACAGACGACACTTTGTCCTGCTGTGTAAGTAGGGAGTGGGTGCAAGAGAGCCTGGAGAGGTGGAGGTATGCTTTGGAGAACACATGTTGGAATCAGAGGGTCAGGTGGAAAGGTGAAAATGCAAGGCTGTGCACTGGTCAGAGTCTGTGTAAACCATTACCAAGTTCCAAGAGTTCACTTTCTAATATTGTAGTGTCTTTATCTTAGTGAATAAATTGACTTTGTTGTGAACTGTGAACTGGCTACACAAATATAATTTAATTTACCTTAAAGAACACACAAAATAAGTTTTGACCAGTAAACATCGTTTAGCACGACCTGAACCACAATCTGGAGATTTGTTTATGTAAATTAAGTTTTGATGGCTGAGAAGATGGGCATAGAGAAGACGGGACTTGTGTGTAGCTTGTTTATGAACGTGCGATTACTGTCAGCTGTAGGACAGCAGGGACAGGCCGTTCATAAGCATAAAGAGGCCATTCAGATGCCATTAAAATTAATTTCATGCAAAATCTGATATATTACCTCATGGACATTCATGGATTATTGAAACACATGGACAGAATTTTATATCAAGATTAAAAGAAGAACCTCACCTGGGTTCAGATGTTCAAATGAGTTAATGAAAACCTGAAGTCTAACTTGACCATCCTCTCACATTCATCAACATATAACATAATTAGAGCTCTAAGAGGTTGAAGACAATTTTTCTATAGTTTTTTAGGCTTTCTATAATTTCACATTTGCATAAAATTCAGCTCCTCAAAAGGAAAAAAAAGCAAAGAAATGTAATGTGTTACTCTGCAAGTATATAAGAGAGGAGGTTGAAGAGATTTTTACTGAAAGCCAAAACAGATAAATGCATGACCTTTACTGTAAGTGTGCCAAGTAGATCCTACAGGAGCGACAAATCGAAATGGTCTCATGTTGGATAATGTTTTTTACGGATTTGATGAGCAGGGTTGTTCACCCTACCCTCACCTTGACGTGACACGTGTCTCGTTAGTCCATAATTAAGCCTCATCTCTTCTGCCTTAAGCTGTCACTGTCAGCACCAAGACCAGTAATTACTAACTATGACCGAGGGAAGCTCGCTGCTTTCATCAGCAGATGCACCTACTTTTCACTAAGAGAACAGAAAGCGTTAATTAATTCATATCTGCCTCATCGTTCACAATTCCATTCAATATAATTGTGAACCTTTTTAGAGTCACTGAAATGCTGCTCTAATTTACATGTGTTTTCCATTATGAGACTGAAGACCTCAATGAGAATCAGACCACGAGAGCCCTGACACACACCAAGGCCACATTTGTTCCTATAAGTTGGGATTTTAAAAGAGAGAGCCCTCCTACATACTGCTGCAACAAGACAACAAATGTTGTGTTTAATTGCAGTGCTAATTTTAATGATGCAAAAAGCAGAAAAATATTAATATTAAAGAGATTCGCTGCCTCCATTTCCCCCTTTTCCTAGAATCCTATTCTGACACACCAAGCCTCTGCAGTTATTCCTACATGAACCCTCTCTGTGGTCTTCCTCTTTTTCATCTTGCCTGGAACCACCGTATTCTACATCCCCAATATATCGACTATCCGTCCTCTCCTCGTGTCCAAACCATCTCAAATGTAACCTCATTTCTAATCTTGTCCATTCTGATCACTCCCAATGAAAATCTTGCCATCTCCAGCTCGGCCTCCAGGAAGGTCTCACTACCATGTATAGTTCCCCTCTTAGCACCCTATTATATGCTTTCTCTAGATCCATAAAGATTCAGTGCTGCTCTTTCTGACCTTCTCTATCATTTTCCACGAACACTCTGTGCTTTTTCACTGCATGATGGCTACTTTTCAACCATATATATTTAATTTGTGTTATACACTGGGGTATTTATAACTATTTGTACATATTAAAGATATTTTACTATATTTTGGAACTTGGTGATATATTGTATTATTTCATTTAGTTTAGGCAATTACATAATTTTCTCAGGGATTAATAAAGTATTCTGATTCTGATGCTGCTGCTCACTGATTGTCACCTCTCTTTTTAAGCTAGTGTCAACAACCCTTTCTCATAGCTTCATGGTTTGGCTTATCAGCTTTAAGTGAAGACAGATGTAGGCACTATTTAAATAATTTACAGTTCCCTCCATAATGTTTTTGACAAAGACACAATTTTTGTACACCACCATGGTGGATTTTAACAACAATCAATATTAGATTGACATCTTCAAAAATATTATGACAAACTAGCTAAAATTTCAATATAAAGACTGTTTTTAGTACCTGAATAAAAAAAAAAGAAGCTTTGCAGCCAATGACTGCTTGAAGGCTTGAACCCATGGAATATTGCCAAATGTTGTGATTTAATAATGGAAAGAAAATCACAGGTTTTCTTGTCAATGGTTGGTTGTTTTGTACAAACCTATGAGATCCACTGAGAACAAAGGTGACAAAGATGAGCACAGTTTGGGTAAATACCCATTGGATGATCATCGTGTGCAGGTTTCACTAAAATCTGACCAATACCCTAGAAGGAGGAGTGAACTGTAATATGATAGGTTTACAGTGTTTTCTGCCACAAAGAAAATAAATTCATTAAAAATCTAAGTGAAATTATCCAAACATCTTTTTTGTCAAAACGTATTTACAGCTGCCACAGGTGATGACTATAAACAGAGTTTATAAAATGCTATAGGTGGTAGATTTGTTGTCATGGCATGATTTTAGTCTATGGAAAAAACTACCAGTTGCTCTGACTGAACGTTACATGCATAGTTCAAATGCAGTTCTGCCACATGTGGTGCATTCAGCATTTTAAAGACTTTTCCACAGAAGTTTCCACAGATCTAATTCTATGCATTGTCACTTGTAATACAAGTCACCAATTTCCTCTTTATGTCATAGATTTATGTTTTTAATACTTTGGCCTACATTTACCCAAGTTCTTTTGTTTTGAGTCTTTTATTTCCCAGTCATATGAAATCCAGTGGACTGTTTCTGTGACATCAAAGGTTGTTGCTTGAGAAGTCCAACTGAGTCTATTAACAATTGAAAGCTTGTGGCAGGAGTTGAGACATCATGTTTAGATGGACTTCTAAAATCAGACTATAAAATCGTGCCAATTTGGAGAAACTGAGACATGCTTTCATGCTGTGAGTATGGGAATGGTAACCTAAGGTTATATAGCTTGCACATCACATTATCAAAGCATTTCCAGAGGGGGTTTTTATATACTGCAAATCACTCTCTGTAGCCAAACCGGGTTGTTAAAAAATCTTTCCTATCAGGGTCGATACTGACTGTGCCCAAAACAACAATCCAGGCACAAGTTAGCTCTGCTTGTACGGGGGGTTGATCTGAAATCTAACATAAGCACAAAAAAATCCATTGGGTTTTACTGATATTCAGTAATTTTAAATAGATTAAAAGAACCAAACATCAGACTTTTACACCAAACTCTGAAATTCCCTGAAATAACAAACATTTGCATTACCACCAGGTAGGGGTGCAACGATACTCGTATCGATATTGAACCGTTCGATACAGTGCTTTCGGTTCGGTACGCATATGTATCGAACAATACAAAATTTGTAATTTATTTTATCAACTTTCCTTCTGACGATGCTGTCTGTGTTGAGCGCTCAGTGAATCTGCGTTCGACTACTCCGCCTAGGCTGCACTGTCGAGCGCAGATCCACTGAGCGTTCAACACAGACAGCATTGTCAGAAGGAAGAGCGCAGGGCAAGCTAGTGTAACCCGTGTAATTGTTACGCCTGCTGTTCTGCGTTGTGTTTTGGTGTTGAAGCAAGAGGCAGGAGACAGTGTCGAATCTTTGGCTCTTTACTGCACATCTGCAACACAGAGATACATGTTCGATCCGTGCGTGTCACGCGACTGCCCGTAACCCTCTCCTCCGGCCATGCTGAAAGGAGCTGTGCCCTTAATGTACATTAATGTAACGAACCAAATACAACAAATTATTTCAAAACATTGACTTAAACTCTCAAAAAACAAAAAGCACAAAATAAACAATATGTCACTAAAAAACATCAAAACAACTTATAAGAACAATAAATGAAAGACTGCATCTCCAAAACATAAAAACATCTCCATACCTGCAACACAGAGATACATGTTCGATCCGTGCGTGTCACGCGACTGCCCGTAACCCTCTCCTGACGAAGAAAGAAAAGGTGCATGCTGTTACACAAAAGGAGAGACTGACGCGAGTAAACTCTCAAACCGCTAGCGATACGGACTAGCTTAGCATGCTAGCATATTAGCCGAGTTCTCGGCTATAACTCATTATAATTGTGTATTAATGAACTCGTCCTCCACAAAACTTATCCCAAATGAGTCTCTTAACGATAAACAAAAACGCGGCGGTACGGTCGTATTCACACTGAAGCTTGGGATCCGAACAAACTTTGATTAACTGAGAGCAACGTGGCAGTGACTTACCTCCGGCCATGCTGAAAGGAGCTGTGACCGGGGCACACATGCACGCGTCTACGTCACCACGCAGCGCACACACGCACATGAACGCACACAGACCGAACACACAGATAGGAGAGTGAGAAGCAAAAAAATGACATATTTATTCCAAAAAAGAAAGTATTTTGGGTGAAATTCACAAGTGTTTAACACATATGTTACATTCACCCCCCCTGAATTTCACCAAAATCACCACACATCTGAATGGTACTGCAGTACCAAGAGGCACAACGACGCTGAACTACCATCACCTCCGGAACAGGTAACCCAAGGATCTTATCCCATAGTTCAGTTAAAAACTATCCATAAATGGATTAAAAGAAGTTGGATAGGTTGATCAGGCCTCCAACCCTTTCAGAACACAAAGGTGCAGCCTACACCTCATCAAACGTGGTCCCATAAAAACGCCCAGGGTGGGTGTCATGATGCCTCAAGCAAGTACAACACATTCATAATACACAATGGGATGACCCAAAAAAAAACAGTCTATGTCAGAGGCCGAGCCTCCCGTGGCGGTAACAGGCCCCATGTAATAGGCTTCTGGACCATGTTTTCTATCAGCCTGTTGACTGACTTTACCACCCGACCTGCTCTGGTAACCACTCTGCTTCGAACATTGGCATGGTCAGAGTCATGTCTTGGCAAGTTGGATGGCTGCCCAGTATACGGCTGACCAGAGGTCTGATTGATGTCTGAACCAGAAACAGGAACAGTCTGCGGAACAACAGCGTCCCCATGACAGGCACCTGGAACAGAATCTGTGCCAGACTGTGTCGAATCAGAGGTAGCGGAACAGTCAACCGGAGTAGGAAGAGCAAAGTGCTGGGCCTGACCAGCAGGGCTTGCTGGAATGTCCGTTGTGCAAGTCTGAGAATCAGGTGGGGCATTGTCCACATCCGCACCATCACATGAACCATGCTGACGATCCGTGGACTGTGAGGCATGCTCTCCTGCCACGGAATCCACATCCACTCCATGGCTCAAATCCGAAAGGACCCACAAAGAAGTCCTTGCTGCGGTAGACTCTGTCCCTAGACTGCCAGGGTCCTCCAGATCCCCATCAGCACTGAGATCCCCCTCACTGGAGAAAACGTCTAAGGACTGACTTCCCAACGAACCCTGGACAGGAAGGAAACTCACGTCCAACAGAAGGTTTCTGTGTACAGCCTTACTCTGGCCTGAAGAGTCACTGATCCTGTAAATGTGGGTCCTGGGGTGCCTCTCCACAACAGTGTAAACCTGAGGCTCCCACTTGTCTGCAAGTTTCTTCCTGCCCCGCTCGCCTTTATTGGCAAGCAGGACGCGATCCCCAACGTTCAGAGACACACCTTTGATTTTCTTATTGTATTGACGAGCCTGATGCTCCTGCTCATTGCTGGTGTGCTCCTGGGCGATCCTGGCAGCCTCAGACAAGTACGACAGAAGAAGCTTGGAGTAGCCGTTAAAGTCCACCACAATGGGATCATGCAAAACAGACTTGAACATAACGTCGACCGGTAGTCGTGGGACACGGCCGAACATCAAATAGAATGGGGCATATCCAGTAGTCTCGTGAACAGTTGCATTATAAGCAAAGGTCAATGTCTGAATCTGCTGCGGCCATTCCTGTTTGGCTCTGAGAGGGAGAGCTCGCAGCATGTTGCCAAGTGTGCGGTTGAACCGCTCCGTGCCCCCATTCCCCATAGGGTGATAAGCTGTAGTGTGAGACTTGGCAACGCCCGAAATCTGCAGAAGCTCAGAAAATAGTTCACTCTCAAAGCTGGGACCTTGGTCTGAGTGAATACGCTCAGGGAAACCATATACACAAAAAACACAGTCCCACAACTTTCTGGCAACCTGCTTGGCAGTCTGATTCCTGCACGGGAAAGCAAAGGCCATTTTCGTGAAGTGGTCAGTTGCCACAAGCACATCCACAGAGCGCTTCTTTTTGTCCTCTGCTGACCAAAAGTCAATGCAGATGAGCTCCATGGGAACAGAGGTCTTAATGCTCTCTAATGGGGCTCGTGCTGCAGGCTCTGGAGTCTTGGCAAGTATGCACCTTCCACAGCACCGAACATGCTCCTTCACATCCCTCTCCATATTGGGCCAGAAAAAACGTTGCCTTGCTAGGTGGAGGGTGCGAACTTGACCCTGGTGCCCTGCCAAATCATGGACACCTTTCAAGGCCTGCACCCGTAAATTCACTGGCAACACCAACTGGAGTCTCTTTGTTTTGCTCACAGGGTCTCTCGTCTCCCTGTAGAGAATGCCATCTCGAACCTTGAGCCTCTCCCAGTGCTTCAATAGGGCCAGTGCCCTGGAATCCATATCATGTCTCTCACGCCTGGAAGGGCGCCTCCTGCGGGCTACAAGCGGCAGGACAGCGGAGATGATGGGATCCTGAAGTTGGTGGTCCTCCAGCTCATATAAGGTAAGTGATGGCAGTACATCATTGCCAACTGGCTGCAACTGCTGAACAAGGTGGAGAATGGAGGCAGCTCTATTCTCCGCAGCGGTTTCCCAGTAATCATGGTGAGCCAAGGTAGCCGTGACTTCCGACGAACTGTAGAAATCTTCTGAGGCCAGAGCTGGAACAGGTTGTTGGACAACCCGAATATTTTGGACACCAAACCTGAAAGCGTCCTGCACCTCATGAGCCGCCGCACCTTCTGCATTCCGCACCAAGTGCTCGTAGGGCTCTTGAAGCAAGCGCCCACCGATAGGTTGATAGGTGAAGGGGTCACGACTAAGTGCATCTGCTACAACATTCTTTCGACCTGGGATGTACCTCAAATCAAAGTTGTAGGATGACAGCTTGGCCACCCACCTTTGTTCATAAGCGTCCAGCTTGGGTTTGGTCAATACATGAACGAGCGGGTTGTTGTCAGTCCACACTGTGAACTTGTGCCCCATCAACCAGTGGCTGAACTTTTCAGAGATGCTCCACTTTAGGGCCATGAACTCAAGGCGATGGGCTGGGTATCTCTGCTGTGACCTGCTTAGCGCCTTGCTCGCGAAAGCAATAGGGCGTGCCTTATCCCCGTCGATAGGCAATTGTGACAGAACCGCTCCCAGTCCATCCAGAGAAGCATCCACAGACAAAATGAACGGTCGTGAAAAGTCAGGATGAGCCAACACGGCACAGTTAAGGAGGTCGTCCTTCAGTTTATGAAAGGCCTTGTCACATGCAGGGCTCCAATCTGCAGCAGTCAACTTTCTGAACATGCCAGCACCCCTCCCAGCGTGACTAGTCCGTCCCTTCCTCTTCTGACCAGCCGTCAGAGCAAACAGAGGCTTGGCAATGGCTGAGCAACCAGGGATGAAGCACTGATAGAAAAAGACCATTCCTAGAAAGGACTTAATCCTCTTCACAGAAGGAGTGCAACCATCCTTCTCCATTAGAGCCTCCCTTGGCATCTTGGAAACCACTTCCACCTTAGCTGGGTCCACAGCCACTCCGGTCTGGTCGATGACATGGCCCAGAAACCTGACTGACTTCCGCAGCAGATGACACTTCTTTGGACCCAACTTGAGATTGTTGTCTCTCAACCTTTGAAAAACAGCTCGGAGCCGGCACAGGGCTTCCTCTTCAGTGGGAGCAAAGACCAGGAGGTCATCCAAGTAGCAGAGCAGACTGGTGAAGTTGAGGTCACCAAAGATGTTCAGCATCATGCGCATGAATGAAGCTGGGCTATTGCAAAGCCCTTGTGGCATCCGGTTGTATTCGTAGAGGCCAACAGGCGTCGTGAAAGCGGTGTACTTCTTATCCTCCTCACACATTGGGATGTTGTAAAACCCAGAGGTTAAGTCCATCGTGCTGAAGAAGGCATTGCCCCCAAGCGCGGCAAGGCAATCCGCTTGGTGAGGGAGTGGATGCGCATCCTTAAGAGTCCGCGCATTCAACCACCTGAAGTCCGTACAAATCCGCAATCCGCCATCCTTTTTCCAGACCATGACGAGGGGGGATGCATACTCGCTGATGGATTTGCGAATAATCCCTTTCTCCTCCATGTCAGTGAGTACCTGCCTTAGTTGTTGGTAATGAGCAGGGGGTACTCTTCTGTAAGGCATACGGAATGGGCGTTCATCAGTCAGGTGGATCCGATGTACAAAGCGTCTAGCTTCGCCACAGTCAAGCGGGTGTCTAGAGAAGATGTCCTCATACTGCTCAATTAGCTCAACGAGCTCTCTCTTTGATTGTAAGCTGGCATGGCATGAGTCAATGTCAAGATCACCCAAACCTAGGGAGCACAACCTGTCATTCAAGTCGGCCTCAGTAGCAGCTGGCCCACTGGCTGGTACCTGGGCCATACTCGCCATCTTGCAGGAGTCCTGCTGGAAATCAAGGTCCTCCACCGCAAGGCAAGATGAAACAACAGCAACCCTCGAGTTGCGTTTCAAGGTCAGTGGTTTTGAGGAGAGATTGGTCATCTTCAATGGCACCCACCGATCACCCCACATGGATGTGATCACCCGGCCAACAAGAACGTCTCTCGGCCCAGACCCAGAGGTGCACGGTTCCACGATGATCGTGCTGCCTGGAGAGACTGGCACATTGCTGGGTAGCCTGCCCCATACTAGATGTTCACACCGTGGGAGTAGTGTCACAGCACGAGGCAGTTTCACAGTGCCAATTTTGTCGGGAACCTCCTCACCCCTCCATCTGGTGGTGCACGACATCATGTCCAAGAAGTGCTCATAGTCAAGAAGCGAGTGCTTGCTTCCCACAGACACAAGCTTCCAATAGTCATCAGAATGTTTCATAACTCGCATCAGGTACTTGAGAACGTTGGAGCCAATGATGAGCTCATCACGCTGGCCCGACACTACCAAAACTGGTACAATGCATTTCACACCGTGGACAGTAAGTGTCAAGTCATAAACGCACTTTGGGTGGGTCTGCTTCCCACCACAGCCAACCAGCACAATCCGTTCGGCCGACTGCGGTCCACTCACAAGAGCCCCAGCCTCTCTAAGTGACTTCTCGGCCTCTTCACTCATAGTGCAAGCCATAGACCCGGAATCCATCATGCCCCTCAAGTTAACCTTGTCATTCACTGCAACTTGGGTGTAGAACAATTCACTAAATGTGGGCACTACTGCTGGTCCCTGAACCACGACACGGTACCCCTCTGGCATTGTTGAACAGGTGTTGACATAAAGAATTTCGAGATCCGATTCATCATGATTGAGGGTATTAGGTTCTTCCCCCACACTGCCCCTCTCCAAATGTGGGTGATTCAGTTTTCCGAAGGCCAACCCTGCCTCGCGACAGCCCCGGCCTCCCGTCCCTCACGACGACTGTGACAGTCCTTTTTCCAATGACCAGGAGCAAAACATGCAAGACAGAGATTCTCTCTCCTGCAGTGCATGTGAGTGGAATGACCAGTGTTGCCACAGACCTGACAATTCTTCTTAAGAAAGGGCCCGCGGGTAAGACGCTGCGAAGGTGTAGATGCAGGGGCTGCAGTCTGCACATTCTGACATGCAATCACGCGATCCAAGAGGCTGATCAGAGCGCGCATGCCAGTCACATCAAAAGCTTGGGTGTCAGTCGAACCAAGCTCGCAACCAACTGACTGCTGACTAGGTTGAGTGGTCACAGTGTATGTTGGTGACTGTTGGAACTGAGGAGTAGGCGTAGGCACCGGACAAGAAGACACTGATGTCCCAGAAGGATAGGTCGTCGAAACATCAGCTAGAACAGGAGTGAAGCAAGTTGCTGTGGGCGAAAGCTGACAAGCGAGGTTTGAGGCTGCTGCTGTAGGCTGAGACTGCAAGGCGACACTGGCCTGACCAGGCTGTGGCGCCATCGCTTCTTGAGGCACAACAGAGCAGTTGTGGCTAACCTCTCTCCTCTGTGAGGTGTGGGAACTGCCCTGACTGCGTGCCCTGAGTTCACGCTGGAAGCTATCAATGCGTTCTTGAACCTCAGTGGTTGTCCACTCCTCAGCTGCTTTGATGCTGAGCCTGTTCGAGAGGATGGGGTCGGGGCAATACTTGATGAACATCATCGAGACCTCACGCCCTGGGTCCTCAACATTACGCCCCTGCCTACGCAAGCACTCGTCAGCAGCGTCAATAGCATTGTTTAGCCTTATCCAATATTCCATCACTCCCTCATGTTGTAATGGTTTGGTGTTATAGAAGTCAGCCATAGGCATAGAGGAGTAAGTCAATACGCTAAAGTGCTGTTTCAGAATGTCAAATATCAATTCAGGAACCTGGACATGGTCAAGTGAGGGGTTGTGACGTAGGGTGACCCTCACTACATCCTTAGCCTTCCCCATCAACCTAGCCAATATGTCACGTGATCGCTGGTCTGTTGGTGTGTTGCGTTTTACAAAGTACATTTCCATCATCTCGACCCATTCATGAATGGAAAATTTATCACTGCCATCACCCCTGAAAACTGGTGGCTCCTTGACGTCTGATTGCAAGACCAGTTTCACCCCAGACAAATTTAGCTCAGGGGGTCCCTGCTCAGCCTTAGAGCTTTCAGTAGGCATACTGCTCCCCTTATCACCTTGCAGCTGGGCTACGATGGACTGACCAATCTGATTGGCCAAGTCTGAGATGAGTGTACTCAACTCAGCGCTGCCAGCTGTCTGCGGGATCTGAATGTCACAGGGGGGAACCTGGAGACGAGTGGAACAAAACTTGGGAGCAAATGACACACCAACTTTAGGTGTCTGAGCCCCATCCCCAAGAAACCACCCTCGCCCCAAACCAACATTAGAGGAAACCTCCTCATCAGGAACACCAGTTGCCTCCGAACCAGATGCTGGCTCCATAATGATGAATAAAGCACAATCACAAGAAACAAAATTCCAAATAGTGCAACTGAACAAAAGCAAACACAGTATTCTTAACTAGCA
The DNA here is from genome assembly GCF_057381845.1 of Rhamphochromis longiceps. Taxonomy (NCBI): domain Eukaryota; kingdom Metazoa; phylum Chordata; class Actinopteri; order Cichliformes; family Cichlidae; genus Rhamphochromis; species Rhamphochromis longiceps. Next base: position 30,813,902 of record NC_140567.1, read on the forward strand.
CTTAATGTTATTCAGGATGAGAATTGAGCAGATTAAATGTCCAAGCTCATTCAAAAAGTCCCGCACAAGTTAGGAAAAGCAACCAACTTGGAACGAGGGCAATCGCGAAGAGCTCCCCACGGTGATCGAGACGACGCCGATGCTTGATGAATCCAAAGGGTCACGGCACCAATGTAACCCGTGTAATTGTTACGCCTGCTGTTCTGCGTTGTGTTTTGGTGTTGAAGCAAGAGGCAGGAGACAGTGTCGAATCTTTGGCTCTTTACTGCACATCTGCAACACAGAGATACATGTTCGATCCGTGCGTGTCACGCGACTGCCCGTAACCCTCTCCTCCGGCCATGCTGAAAGGAGCTGTGCCCTTAATGTACATTAATGTAACGAACCAAATACAACAAATTATTTCAAAACATTGACTTAAACTCTCAAAAAACAAAAAGCACAAAATAAACAATATGTCACTAAAAAACATCAAAACAACTTATAAGAACAATAAATGAAAGACTGCATCTCCAAAAAAGAAAGTATTTTGGGTGAAATTCACAAGTGTTTAACACATATGTTACACTAGCAAGACAGAAGTTAAGCTCTCCTTGCAACATGGCAAATTGAACCTCCCCCAACCTCATTCAGATCTGGCGTTTGGAATTATTTTGGTTTTCATGTGACGTATGACCCTGAAGGTAAGCGCGTCATGGACTAAAGTAAAACAGTATGTTGGATGTGCCATGCAATGCTCAATTACATGGGTGGGAACTAGTGTGTTAGCGCAGTTAGCTCGTTAATGTGTTGGCCGTCTAGCCCCAAGCAGGGGTAGCTCGTTAACGGAGATTTGCCGTGTTGTGGCGTTAACGTCATTTCAACGAGATTAACGCTGACAGCACTAGTGGGAACACAACGAATATGACTGCACATTTATGCCGACATCATCCTAGTGCAAAGACAAGTGGAAGCAGACAAAAACAACAAGCATGCATGCTACAACTTTACCCGAGTCATTTAGACAGCCGTTAGCACATGATTCTCCTTATGGGGACCTGATATGTTTAATATTGTGGCGAGCTCAGACAAGGAGGAGACGGAGGTATCGTTTGGTCTTCCTTCCAGGGAGCTAGCCAGGGAGCACAGCCGTTTATTGACATCTGCAGAAGAACACTGCCGCTAGCTAACTGCTCAGCGCTGCAACCGCACAGCAACAACAACACACAGAGCGCCCTCTGACCCCGGAAGGACACACCGTTGCAGCGAGAAGGCGTCACCCGTCGCTATGGCAACATAAACAAAACATAACTGTACAAACAGAACCCCGAACAGCCCTGACCCGCTACACAGCCCCCACCTAAGGGGTCAGTCGTCCCCGACGACCCCATTGCCCCACACAAAGTCCTGCAAATGTCCAGGTGCCTTCTTTTGGCGCACCGGCCGGTCACGACCGGTGGGGGAAAAGTCACTCGGGTCAGAACATGGGGTGCCACCATCATCCCACTTCTGACACCAATGTGGCGAGCTCAGACAACGAGGAAACGGAGGTGTCGTTTGGTCTTGCTTCCCGTGAGCTAGCCAGGGAGCACAGCCGTTTATTGACATCTGCAGAAGAACACTGCCGCTAGCTAACTGCTCAGCGCGGCAACCGCACAGCAACAACAACAACACACAAGGCGCCCTCTGACCCCGGAAGGACACACCGTCGCAGCGAGAGGGCGTCACCCGTCACTATGGCAACATAAACAAAACATAACTGTACAAACAGAACCCCGAACAGCCCTGACCCGCTACAATATGCTGCTGAGAATATAGCCCAGAAGAAGCGTATAGTATAGCTTTTATTTTGGAAAGAGCCATTTCTCTGTAATGAACTCTCTTTTCCAAAGATGAGTGATTCCTCAATCAGATACAGGTGTTACCGCGCCAGATCCGCGGCCCCGAACCGTAGTAAGGAAACCTCTGGCAGTTACTGACTCGTAGCCGGCAACAGCTTACTATACAGGTCAACTCCGCTAGCAAAAAGATCGAAGGAGGCGTAGGAAACTGCTTCACCGAACTTTATTTCTTCTCTAAGGCACGAACACCGCGTACAGTGGGCTGAAACAGTTTACTCACTGCGAGCATCGCCGACACAACTCTGGCTGTCGAGGGAGTTATTATATTCCTTTTATTTATTTTCTTTTCGTCTCTTCTATAGCTAACCGTTACTTTTCCCTCTCTCTCTTCACACACACACACACCAGGCAGTCCCGCTACACACATCCCGAATACATTTCCCATCAGGCTTCATCCTTAAAGGGCCATGCCTGTAACACAGGGCTTGCAATATCGCTAGCCCGACGTCCCGGGGCTAGCGATTTTTCCAGTCGTACTACCAAAATCTATCTCTGCCCTGCCCGTCGGGCTATTGTAGGAAGGAAAAATATATGTCAATGCTTTTGCATTCTTTTGGAAATGTAGCTGGGTAATTATGTCATTGGCATCGGTGAGCCACTGTCAATATGTGACATATTGAAATCGCGTTTGAATTTGCGCTTGTTTTTTGCTTTCACTTTGCAAATGTCCAGGTGCCTTCTTTCTGCGCACCGGCAGGTCACGACCGGCGGGGGAAAAGTCAGAACATGGGGTGCCACCATCATCCCACTTCTGACACCAATGTGGCGAGAAAGAGCCATTTCTCTGTAATAAACTCTCTTTTCCAAAGATGAGTGATTCCTCAATCAGATACAGGGCTCGCAAGATTTTTCCAGTCGGGCTACCAAAATCTATCTCTGCCCTGCCCGTCGGGCTATTGTAGGAAGGAAAAATATATGTCAATGCTTTTGCATTCTTTTGGAAATGTAGCTGGGTAATTATGTCATTGGTATCGGTGAGCCACTGTCAATATGTGACATATTGAAATCGCGTTTGAATTTGCGCTTGTCTTTTGCTTTCACTTTGCAATCGCGTGAACTGTGTATAGAGAGCGACAGCACTGATCTGTGAGTGATGATAATTTGTGCACCAATTCCTCTGACATCGTCTTATCAATCGTTAGCTTACTATGCAAACATGACAAGTGAAATCTCCTGTAGCAAGCTTAAACATATGAGAGGTTGATCGCGCAGAGAATCGCTGACCGTTATGTGTGTGTGTGTAAAAGCAGCAGGATATATATTTTAGTTCTGCTGAGCCAAATAAGACAGGTCAGGGTGAAGAAGTGACAGCCAAAGAAAAGCCTACCACAAAACGGAAAAGTTATGACAAATCAGACTATAAGGCAAAAAGAAAGTGCAGCTTCATGGTTTCATGGACAAAAGAATTTCTGTGGCTGCAATATGACGAGCTATATAACCGGGGCTGCACATAAGTGGTCCGCAGGTGCGCATTCGCTGTCAAAAAAAAAAAAAAACGCGCACAAGATATGAAGTTGCAATGCGTGTTTGCATACATAAGATTTTCTGGAGGAGGACAGACATTTGTTTAAAACTCTTAAAGATGTCGAAGAAGCTCCTTTAAGCAATTACTTTGGTGTTCCTCCACCTCCAAAGAAATGTCAGAAGGAGTCCGAACCACAAAAGAAGCGCGTATTCTCGGAAAAGTGGTTGCAGGAGGTGAGCTGGCTTCAAACAAATGATGAACGCACAGAGATGTGGTGCAGAATGTGCCGTGAAAATCCCACTCTAGCGGACAAAAACACTGCCTTTTATATGGATGCAAACGCACGTTGCAACTTCTTATCTGGTGCGCGTCTTTTATTTTGACAGCGAATGCGCACCTGCGGACCACTTATGTGCACCCGTGTAAATAACATAATGTTCTGCCGGGTGTGTTGTTGGTTTTCTCTCGATTTCTGAGTCGACAAGCGCCTTTGTTACTGGGACCAGTCATTTTAAGAAAGGCCCCCATTAGAAGCCATGAGAAATGCAAGAAATGCATTATTGCTCAGTCTGCAATATCTTTCCCAGAACAAACACCAATTGCAAATAACATACTAAAAATAAACCTGAAAAATCTGTTTAGAACAGCGTACTATGTTGCAAAGAGTGAACTACCACTGGCAAAATTTAGCAGTCTTTGCAAACTTCAAAAAGCAAATGGCCTCGATCTTGGTTCCACTTGTCTCTTACCCGTGACTTCAGCGGAAATTTCAAATTCAGGATCTGACACAGATGGATTCATGTCCTACACAGTTCTTACAAGTTCATAGAAATTTCTGTTCAATTAGAACCAAGTATTTGAGTTGATGATTGTAATTTTTATACAATGTTGTAATTTGTTTTTCAACAATTTTTTGATTAATGTTTTGTTTCCTTTACAATATTATACTTTAATGTATAATATTGTAAAGGAAACAAAACATCAATCAAAAAATTGCTCTCTTTTTTATTCGGGCTACTTACATTTATTTTGGGCTACCAAAAACTGAAGAGTCCCTGCCCGAAGGGCTACCAGGGATTTTGAAATTTTGAGATCCCTGAGATATATTTATTTTTTTAATTACTTTTGTTTCAGCAACATTAAATTTAAAAACTGTACTTTTGAGTTAAAATATATATTTATAATTTTAATAAATGACAAATTAAAAAGGCATGAACATTTTTTTTGTATCGAAAAAATATCGAACCGTGACACCAAAGTATCGAACCGAACCGAACCGTGAATTTTGCGTATTGTTGCACCCCTACCACCAGGACAGCGTATCACAACAGATCAGTGTGTTCAGCTGAACTCAACCTGTGACGTTTTTTTTCCGGCTTGAGGCAAAGTTTGTGGAACTAATTTTCCAATCCACAGACACAGAAGGGCGACTTCTGTTCACATTTATCCATGCGGTCTTTGTAATGTGACTGCAGCCCCAGGAAAACCAATTTCTTACAGTCAGTTTCATAAAACAAAACTGTTCTTAATGACTTTCATTCAAATGCTGAAGAGGTCAAAAAGCAACAATTTGGTCTTTCAGGAAATACGACAGATTAATCAATCTTTAATGTCTCTGCATGCAGTGCGGCTGACAGCACCGAGCTTTCTGCTAATAATAAAAGTGAATGCCAGCTGTAATTGGTTGTTGGACACTGGGAATTAACTAACAACAAAGACAAGTTGATACATTAATTTATACAAACTAGGTTCGAAAGATGGAGCACCAACAAGAAGAAGAATATTTTAATCCTGGGTGCTGCAGCCAATGTTGAATTATTTGTTTGATTATGATTTCTATAGTCTGTTGCATAGACGAAAATTAGATAATGAAATTGCAACATGCAAATTCCAACTTCTAGAGATGCTCCTTCATACAGAGCGTCCATCTGAGCGTTTCACTGTGTGGGAGACAAAACCAAGGAGAAGGAAGAGTGTCTCATCTTACTATTGCTGTACGCATGAGGGCAGCCACAAAAACCTGTATGTAGACTGGTAACACGTGGCTCATGACAGAGGAGGAATTGCTGTATGGGCAGTTTGATAATGAAATAAAGATCAAAGCTGCAGATATAGAAACATGCATGAACGGCTCTCAGTAAAGGTTGAACATGTCAAAGGCATGCCAACTTTATTCACTGTCTTCAGAAGTGCTGCAGTGCAGTGAAAGAGCTTAAATGTATCAAGAAGCTTTTGATATGCCAGCAAACATGTGAGCTGTAATTCAGAAACACGCAAGTCTTGACAACCTATTGTGGTCGTGGATAACTGGACACACAACAGTTGAGGAGTCAGTTCTTCTCTGGATGGACCATCGTGCTCAGTGTCTGATGATGATGTTTACAGTACTAGGACCTGAACAGACCCAGCAGCCTAACAAAGAATGACAAACTTTAAACACTTGTTAAACAGTGGCAATGGGTTAGGTTTGCAATGACTGTAGAAGAGATCTGATCTCCTAAAGGGGTCCTCGTGTGAGTTCATTCACACTTGTTGGAAGTGGTGTGCATAATTCTGTTCAAATAAGCCCAATGAAAGCCACTCAATGGAAATGAGGAGAAGTTAGTGAAAAAAGAAAGAAGAAAAAAAAGGAAGAGGAGGGGATAAAAAGCAAGAAATTGGTGAGTGAAGCAGATAATAACATATATCAGCTATCAGCTCCACTAATTACATATAATAATAAATAAATGCTGCTAGTTTAGTCTTAACTGTGAGGACAGACATTTAAATAACCAAACTTCAATTAGGATCACATTATTTGGTTTGTGTCCTTTGATGCTTAACCTTAGTTTACTTAGCTAGTTAGAATACGTCTTTGGAGATTTACAAGACATTATCTATGAAAAGCAGCTTTGCCTCTATCGAAAAAGTAAAATTAAGAGAAAAAAATTTACTCAAGCTTTTTCTGACAAAGGTAAGATGCACTGGCAAATGAGCAGATGGTGCACAGAAAGAAAGAAAAGGACAAAGACACATATTCCATGGAGGAATATATTTAATTTATTTTAATGGAAAAGTTGTTGGCTGAACTTAAAAGCCTGTCAGACTTCAAGGTCAGTTGATGCTTTAAACCAAAGAAGCGCTCTGCTACATTACTTCTCTGACCCCCCACCAGGGTGCAGATGACACTGTTAGCTACATCAGGATATATAATAGAAGGAGCACTTATGTTGCCTCTGGTGTTGACAATACAGGAGTAACACCCTGTATGGAGCCTGGATCTGCACTGTCTGAGTTGCAGGGATACTTCCAGCAGAGCTGCAGCTCATCTTGGAATAAGTCTGAGTCCTTAAAAAACATCAGAGGTGAGGGTAAAAGATTTGGTGCTTTTGTTCCTAAAAGACATTCTGCCATTCAGGTGCCTGTCAACCAAGCTGTGCTTCTTTTTTTCTGAGCTGTACTTTTTTAACACTTTGTAATGGGAGCAATGTGTGGTTACACAATAGTACAATCAGTAGCAGTGTGATGAGGTTCTGAGTGTCTTTTCCAGTACAGATAGCTCAGCATTTTTTTTCCAGTCAGAGAGAGATGGGAAATGTTCAACTTCAAGTTAAATGCAAAGGGCAACATGTCAAAAGTGGCAAAAGCTGGAGATCTTTTATCGAAAAACTGAGGCTACTTCCAAAAGGGAGTCAGTCATCACAAACTCCAACTTTAAAGCATCCTACTTTACAGCATTAAAAGAGATATTTACAGTGTGGCATACACACAAAAAAGATTTTAGGTTTCTATGGGTAGTCTGCTCTCTCTTAACAGCTCTGAGTGGGGTGATTTTTAAAATTGGATTTACAACTCATCCACCTGGATACCTGGGTTGGGTTTCCATGGCCGAGCATCTGCATCCAAGCTTTAAATCCCCAAGCACAATGCAAAGTGTTGTGGACTTGAGGACTGGAGACAAGTTCTCTTGAGTGACGACTCTGCATCTGGCAATGCAATGGGTGAGTCTGGGTTTGGCAGCTGCCAGGAGAACTCTTCTGTTTGACTGTATTGTGCCAAGAGTAAAGTTTTGGTGAAGGGGAGATTATAGTGTGGGGTTGTTTTTTAGGACTCTTGATTCTTCTTTCACAAACATATGAACTTGAGGGTCATCTCAGGTCAGGAGAGCAAATGATGCTTCAAAAAGATTGATGGTTTAGCATCTGTTTGGTACTTGAACTTAACCATTTTGGGACAGAGTATCTGGAAAAAATCTGTTAATTGGCTGCTAGCACTCGAGAGATACTTGTAATTAACAACATCTCAAATGTCATTCATCAGTTCATGATAAGATTTACTGCCTAGAAGGAGCTAAAAAGCACAGTTGAATGGATTTTGAAGTTGACCGGGAATCTGCTGGACTTAAAAGAAGGTAATTACTGGAAACTTCTATTACTTTTTCTCTGCGCTGACTGCTTTAGGTGACAGTTGCTCTGCAGGAGCATCTTAAGGGAGCAGGAACAGCCATTTTTTGCTTCAGTCAGCAGAAAAGGTTTGTAAGCGAAATGAGTGCACTGACATCTGACAGGCTTGGGAAAAAAGGAGAAAAAAAAAGTTGGATCTGCATCTGATCAGAGTTGGAATAAGGCAGAAAGGACTGATAGCACTAAACATCCTATCATTATCTCTAGGGAACAGCATGTGCTCTATTTGACACTAATCAGCTGGGTTATGCATAAAGAAATCATCCTCTCTCAAAATTGTGCAGAATCTGCAGGAGCTATTAGGTTACATATATCAGCTCTGCAGGAAATAAAAATAAGATGAAACATATCAAACTTTGAAGTCTACAGATGCCAAAGATAAAAGTTAGTCAAGCAGAAAATGGCAGATTTTCCAGAAATGAAAACTCCTGAACAACGATACAGTTTTTACTGATTTGGAGTGATGTGGTGACATGGCACAATGCTATGGTGTTATTTTTACATGCATGGAACATGGGACAGTCACTTTGCAAATAGACTAGATAAAGATTCACGAAATAGTGTTTCAGATTAGTAGTATTTAAACAGTTGCAGGTGTGTGCACCACTAAAGACGTGTATGTTCTTTTTTCTTTGAATGATGAGGAGGTCGAGACAGAAAGTGAGAAGCAATAAATGGAAAACATGTAGATATAATAAGAACAAAGTGCATGCAAATATCTGAACGTTACACTGCACTTTGTAGTCACATTAATAAGATACACTCAACAGCCACTTTGGCTGATGTGAAATAAGTTAAAGGCAAATGTCTTATCAACATTAGACAACTCGGGCATCAAGCATCAGAATGAGGAAGAAATATGATTTGGACGTGACATGAATGTTAGTGCCAGATGTGCTGGTCTAAGTATTTCAGAAACTGTGTGTCTTCTGGGATTTCCCCACACAACCATCTCTGGGATTTGCAGATAATGGTCCACAGAAGAGAAGATATCTGATGAATGGCAGTTCTTTGGGCTGAAATGAGTTGTTGATGTCTGATGACAATGACCAGACTCAATATAACTGAGATATGCCGAAGAGCATCTCTGAGTGCACAGCACATCAAACACTAAAGCAGCAGATGACATCATTGCTCTAGTCCAGTCATCTTTCTGGTCAGCCTCTTCGAGCCAATCAGCATCCACTCTGCATATTTTAAATCACACTGTGCATCTTTTACTCTACCTTGCAGCCTCTTTTCCATCTCTGCCTCACCCAAGTCCATCCAAGCCTTCATGTCATCTCTACCAAGTAGAGTCAAATTTGCAGTAACTTTGTGGCGCTAGCAAAAGGTGGTCAAACTCTGTAGTATCAAGGTCAAATTAATCATAAACTTTGAAGCAAATTTAATAAATTTATTTAAAATGATCTAGATGCATTACTTTTGGTATGGTACTAAAATCCATGCCTTCTGTAGCTTCCCTTTACTCCTGCCTCAAGGGATGAGTTCAAAAAAGTAAGTAAGTAAAATTTATTTATATAGCACATTTCACAGATAAAAATCACAAAGTGCTTTACAATAAGATCAGACATACAAGTTAAAATTAATTAAAAGCCCGTTTGTATAAAAATGTCTTCAGCTGCTTTTTAAAGGAGTCAGTAGAGTCTAGACAGCGTAAAGACAATGGCAGAGAGTTCCACAGTCTAGGTGCCAGTGCCTGAAAAGCCCGATCCCCACGTGTTTTAAACCTAGTACGTGGGACCACCAGTAGCCTCTGACCTGAAGACCTAAGTGCTCGGCATGAAGCATGAGGTTTCAACAGGTCAGAGATATACTGGGGAGCTTCACCGTGCAGAGCTCTACAAGTTACAACTAAAATTTTAAAATGAACCCTAAAATTTACAGGCAACCAATGAAGAGAAGCCAAAACTGGAGTAATGTGTGACCTCTTGTTTGTACCAGTTAAAAGTCTTGCCGCTGCATTCTGTACAGACTGAAGGCGATCCAGAGCTGATTTGTTAAGACACGTAAAAAGACCGTTACAATAATCCAAACGAGAAGAGATAAAAGCATGAATAATCATCTCAAGTTCGGCCTTTGACACCAGTAGTCTGAGTTTAGAAATGTTTCTTAGATGATAAAAACAGTTCCGGACAAGTTGTTTAGAGTGTTTCTCAAGAGACATTGAACTGTCAAATATAACACCTAAGTTTCTGAGACTCGACTGAAATGAAGGGTCTAAAAAACTGATATGCTGCCTAATTTCTGAGAGCATGTGATCAGGTGCAATAATCAAAGTTTCTGTTTTATCTGCATTTAACTGAAGGAAATTGTCATTTAACCATTGTTTGATTTCTGACAGACAATTATTTAAACAAGACAATTTATACAACTCAGAAGCTTTGAAAGAACAGTACAACTGAATGTCATCAGCATAGAGATGATAAGAAATATTATTGTAACGTCTGATAATGTGGCCTAGAGGGAGGATATACATCAAAAAGAGAATAGGACCTAAAACAGATCCTCGAGGTACCCCAGAAGGCAGAACTGATGTTTCCGACAGCACATGATTTATACAGACAGTAAAGGATCTCTCAGATAGATACGACATAAACCATTTTAAAACAACACCAGTAATCCCAAACAAGTCCTTCAGCCTATTTATCATGATGCTGTGATCAACAGTATCAAAAGCAGAGCTGAGATCCAACATAACCAGAACAGTGTACTCTCCAGAGTCTGCGACCATCAGAATGTCACTAGACACTTTAAGCAAAGCGGTTTCAGTAGAGTGCAATTTGCGGAGACCAGACTGGAAAATGTCCAGAACATTGTTCTTTTCCAAAAAGTTGTTAAGTTGTTCTGCAACTGTTTTTTCCAAGATCTTTGACACCAATGGTAATTTTGATATTGGCCTGTAACTGCTTGGAAGAGATGGGTCCAAATTTGGTTTCTTTAATATTGGTTCAACAATAGCTTGTTTAAAATAGCTGGGAACTGAGCCAGTATAAAGAGAATGTTACAGTTTGTCAGGATATTTCAGTTCAAATACTAGTGATACAGCAGTACTACAGTGATATTACTGGGTTGTTTAGCTTTGGTAAGGAATAAATCTAAATTTTAATATATATAGTAAAATAAATTGTTTTCTAAAAAATGCTAGTAGTGCATAAAATTCAGGTATAAACAGATTACAATGGTTATTGTACTGCATACTGCAATGTTGTGTTGGATGTAAGGGTGAAGCAATGGATTCTGGCTTCATCTATGTTAGCTTCCTTTTATTTAAATATCTGTAATTTTGTCTTTGCAGAGACCTCCAACAATCAACTCATGAGCAGTAATTGTAGCATCATGGCAACATGTAAACATCCAGCAACCTTTAATCTATTTATTTGTATCCATAGACCCAAAGGTCCAATATATCCACATGAACAACAGCTGCAGCACCGTCTAAGAGCAAGTTATAAATACAGAATTTGACAGGCATTTTGTGAACTAGTCATGATTCTGGATCTATTCATTGAGTAAAAATTAAAGTGTTTCCAATCTCAGCAACATTTCTCTTTTTTTCTCTTGAACAGTGCACAGCCTCCATCTGGATGCCCACTCACTGAAAGGAACAGAGGGAAAGAGCTCTGTGCTCACTCGCTGGGGGAAAGCTTGATGAAGTATAGATTTTTCAGCAGGTGCTTTAGAAAAATAGAAATTGCTAAAAGGGTAAAAAAAAACCCAAAAAACCCCATCAACAAATAATGTCAAAGAGCCACAAAGTTTGTAAGCCAACCAAGCTCCACAAATTCCAAAATAACATAAACAGACAATCTGAAAAACCCCTTATAACGTCTGAATCTAATTATGTTTTTCAGCTTTGGATTCATGTTTTGTGATTCAGTTTTTGCTTCCTCCTCTTAGTCTTTTAATCTTTTGCTCCTTTTATCTTACCGTTATTCCATTGTTGAGCTTTAGTTTTACAATCCTGTCTTTTTGTTCACATATTTGTTTTTAAAATGTATTCTTAGTAGTACTTCTAGTTCCCCCTGTGTTTCTCTGTGAGTCTTATCTTTCTGTTACAGCGTGTTCCTGTTTGTTAGTCGTACCTATTGTTGGTCTTGTCTTCGTGTTTAGAATTTTGTTATTTGGGCTACGTTCACACTGCAGGTCTTAATGCTCAATTCCAATTTTTTGATCAAATCCGATTTTTTTGTCTGCTCGTTCACACTACAAATAAATGCGACAGCAAACACGCTCTAGTGTGAACGCTCAAAGCGGCCCGCATGCGCAAAAGAAGACGTCACACACAACACGCTCTGTTTAGACCCAGAGCAAACAGTATTGTTTGACTGATGGCCCTAAATATAAAGACTTTGGATTTTACGTTTCCCAATTTTTGCTTTAAGTTATTTTGTTATTTACATAATAATGTAAATAACCTAATAATGATCCTTATTGCTGTTTTAGAGAGGAGCGGTGCTTCAAAGGATAGTTGCAGATTTCTGTCAGAATCTGCTGATTATACAGTACAAATAAAATGTTCATGTTGTCTTCCCAACAGTTTCACTGACATCTACACTGGATGGCCAGAAAGCGTTCACGATGTCTTCTCGAGCGCTTCTCCGGAGCTGATAATTGGCATCTGTCTTGTGTCTGTGACGTAAAAGACGGGTTTAATGCGACATGACCATTCAAACAGCAGTCGCTTTCTAAAACATTGGATATGTATCCGATTCAGTTCCACATACGAAAGTGACCCAGATCGGATTTGAAAATATCGGATTTGTGCCGTTCACACTGTCATACCATGATCGGATATGGGTTGCATAGGGTCAAAAAAATCGGATTTGATGCACTTTCGCCTGCAGTGTGAATGTAGCCTTAGTTACCTGTTTATCAGTCCTGTCATAATTGTTTTCACCTGTGTTAATTATGTTCAGCTGTGTCTCATTCCCCAGCTGTCTCCAGTAGCCTGTCAGCCCTGTTTGTAAGTAGTGCCTTCCTTTGTCATTTATCAATGCATCTTTTATTATTCCCTCGTTGTACTTGTAGTCTGTATTTAAGTCTTCTCCAACACTTTTACTACAGTCAGAAGTATACCTGACGAATAAAGCTTTGATTGATTGATTGACCTACACAGCTAACAAATAGTTAGTCAAATATTTGGTGACAGTAGCATCTTTTTTTCCCCAGGCTTTTTATGAACAAAAAGCCAACAGATAAAGTATATGACTTAAAATTGTGTTAACCTGATTTAATGAATGCTTAATTATTGGCATCCGTAGCTAACTAATCGTAAACAGTATTGGGTGTTACTGTGTTATTGTAATCAAATTACAAGATAATTACTGTTGTTATTACTTGCAATACGCAAATTCAAAAATCTGCATGGTGGGTTTAACGGAGACGGTTTTCAAAAACATTCAACATAATTTCACCAAACACGGTAAGTTTAACTGTGGTATAAGTAAAGTCCTGCAGTTTATGTAGTGCACGTATGGCCTAACATTAGCCTTACGATTTGGGCTATTAAATTTAGGTTTAAAAATCATGAATGTTACAATAAATTATAGAGGTTATCTTGCTGTGTAAGAATCCCAAGCATTAATCCCTGACAGAGTGTGTTCTCATTTATATAAATTCTATGTAAGGGAATCAGGGCTAACTTCTGGGTTTGCCTACAAAAATGCCGTCTCTGTAGTACTTTGTAATTGTAAACGTTGTGAGCAGGTCAGCATATTCATTGTTCAGTTCATTGTTTTCTGTGCATGACATTTGGCAACTTTGTAGATTTTGATTAAAGAGTTTTTATATTAATATTCAAATTGAAAATCCCTTGGCTCCATAGTGTGGTGGTTTACACATTTGAATAATAATAATGTGTCAGGAGGTGTAAAAATCTGTCAAATCAAATATGCTGAGATACCTGCTGTGGTGAACCGTTGTGAATAAGGGAGCAGCTGAAAGTAGCTTCTTTTCTGATAAAATCCAAAACACTGACCTGAAAAACCCATGGCTATCACTTGTAGGTCAATTTGTGGAGGTTAGGAGAGCCAGCAGTCTGTGGATATGCTCAAGAACAGATGGAAGACTTTTACCTTTACTTTTTGATGTTGTGCGCCATTATTTGGCATCATGTTTTCCTTGTTCGGCTCACATCAGCTACCAGGCTGATTTGTCACATCCATGCAGGGACCACAAATGGCTGAATTGTGGACACCTAACATTCAAGATCGCACTTTTGCCTCCACCTGATGAGTCGCCACCTTCAGCCTCCCATATTACCTCTCTGCAGAGCCATACTGGTGTTTTTGTTGTTGTTGACAATGAGAGAATGCATTAGTTAACATTAAAGGCAGTGTGGTCACTAATGACTGACACGGCTGCACAAAGAAGCAAAATGTAGCAGCATAGCAGAATGCCTAAAGCTTTTACAGCAGCGGTGATGTGTCTGTAGGCAGAGCATAAAGTCTGAGAAGAGAAAAATCTGAAGATTGCCTGAGACTATCTCAGTTTGTTCAGTGGCTGCCTTTTGAATAATTCCCATCAATAAACTAAAGGGTAATGTATTTTCTTCAGTTGTTTACCAGGTCAACACATTAGCATTTAGATTTGCACCACTACATGTAAGTACATTGTCTTCTGTGTCTTTTTGGCAACTTAACAACAAGGCTTGTATTTTGTCTGTGAAACATTTTAAAAATAGTGCCATATGGAAGGATATTAAAGGCTGTTGTACAACGCCTGTGAAATTCTTTGTGTAATGAATATGCATGTGAGAGTAACTATTTGTAAAATACATAAAATGAAGAACTTTCTTCTTAGACTGCTGCTGCTATGACCCAGACCTGATTAAGCAGAAGAACATTGATGGTTGGATAAAAAACCATCAGAGAATCTGAAGATTGTCTGAAAGTAATTCATCCATCCATGCACCTAATGACAAACCACACTTCTGCCCAACCAAAAGTACCTTGGAAGAGGGAAGGTTTAGTGATGACGCTTATTACTGCCACTGAAATAAAAATGTCAAGCAGTGTGTTATAACTCCATGACATGATGCTGCCAGTTTCTAATTGGCAGATTAGTTGTAAAACTTATTTAAATAACTTATTTAAAAACAATGTATCCTTACATTTCAGAAAAAGTAAAGCATACAGTTAAATACAACAAGCAGGTTATTTCATAAATCATATTCAACACTATTTTTTTCTCTTTTAACAATTTCACATATTTAATTCTGAACCAATTTGTAACTTTGTAAACTTTTTATCTTCATCCTGCAGAGAATAATTCATTTTCTCTGACCTGTAGACAACATAAATACAGGTTGTTCTTGCTCTAGTGAGCAAAATGTCCTAATTGTTCCTCGTACAAGATTAATGATTAGGTGGGACAGAGCCTTTCAGTCTGTGGCATCAAGACTTACGAACAGTTTTTGTTTAACCTTTTTTTTGAGACTTTTTCTTTCACGGCAGATTGTTCTGCCCGAGGTTGCATTCCTGTTAAAAGGGAATTTTCCTTCCCACTGTCACCAAAGCGCCTGCTCATAGGGGATCATCTAAATGTTTGGATTTTCTTGGTTTTCTAATTTATTATAAGGTCTTTACCATATAATATATATCACCTTGAGACAACTTTTTTTGTAAATAAAATTTATTTGTATTGATCGACTGATTGTCTGTTAAAAGTGCTTCACATAGTTTAATAATTAAACATTCCTGACTTACCAATTCATTCTGTAAAATTATAGTGACTAAAGTGAATGTGTCAAGGTTCTGGGAAATGTAATATATCTTTCAAATAGATATCAATTTGTTTTGTTTTAATCCTTTTAGTTTTAAAATCATTCATTTCATTTAGCAAGCTGATTCAATGAGTGAGTTCTAGTAATAGTGAAAAATATAAAATGATCAATGATGGCAAAATAAATTTCTTATGTAAAAGCAAGGTTTTGCAGGCCTGTTTAGTAAACCTTGTTTTAATGCAACCTTTTTTAAAATTTAAAATAAACTGTCCTGAACATATTTCCTGATACATTGAGTACAATTCCAGAAATAGTTGAAAAAATTCTGACAGCCCATTTTAAAACATTTGCTTCCTTCTGTCCTGTCTTTGTTTTCTTCTGTGACTTAAATGTATTATTCGTAATTGTGACAAATTAAATCCGCTTTCTGGGTATGTTATGTTCTTGTTGATAAGTAGCTTACCAAGCAGAAATTTTAATTGGACTCCTTGAAACCTTCAACAGATAGCCAAGCAAGGATTGCAGTGGGTTTAGCAAAGAGACTTTGACACAGGCATCAAAATAATTGGTTAGATAAGGCGCTGCTTTCTACATGCCTTTGATTCTGCAGCATCTCTGACACACACAATTATTTTCACATTCTTTGTATTATTCACAACATTTCCACATAAAAACCATGGTGTTCCAACAAGTATTCATTATACATTAAGTTTAATACTGGTTTATGTGCTACATGCACTGAGCTGACAACAACAGAAGTAACAGCTGTGCAAATACGGTGTATAAAATCACAATTTACATTGTTGTTGTTTCACACATTTGTTATTTCTTATAATTTCAACTATTGTGCATTTCTCCGACCCTTAAAAGTCCGACTATATAAAAGATACCCACGATACTTTAACCATGTTTTAGTACTACATGTATATAGAGTATGTGCTTGGGGAATATACTTTTTATTGTGTAAGTTGTTAAGCTGTAACCTGACTGATTACTGATGAAACCACTTATTTAAGCAAAAAATGCAAATTATGACAAGAATGTGCATGTATTAGTTCTGTGATGCAGATACTGTATAAATCTTGTTATATTTGATTCTAATTCTAATCTGTGGGCGACCGTGGCTCAGGCGGTTGGGAATCGCATCTGTAACCGGAAGGTCGCTGGTTCGATCCCTGGGCTCTCTGTCCTGGTCGTTGTGTCCCTGGGCAAGACACTTTATCCTACTTGCCTACTGGTGTTGGCCAGAGGGGCCGATGGCGCGATATGGCAGCCTCGCTTCTGTCAGTCTGCCCCAGGGCAGCTGTGGCTACAACTGTAGCTGCCTCCACCAGTGTGTGAATGTGAGAGTGAATGAAAAGTGGTATTGTAAAACGCTTTGGGTGCCTTGAAAAGCGCTATATAAATCCAATCCATTATTATTATTTATGACTCTATGGAAAAGTAACCTTTAATGTGTCCATTTTAAAGTTTCCGTCTTTATAATTAAAGTCTTAAGAAAATATGAAAAAATTTAAAATATTTTATCATCTATCTAGTGGAAGATGCTGTGAAAGGATTTGTAGATTAATGGAAAAAAAAACCAACCTTAAAAACAAAATATTGTTGCATTTCTGAAAACGGTAAAACACATTTATTTTTACTTCCCTTTTTCAAACACAACAAAAAGGTTATTTCAGAAAATGTTGTCTAGAAGTGCAGCATTCTCCAGGATTTTTAAAAAAATATTTCAGATGTTTTATTCTGAACCAATTTCATGTTGTAAACGTTGTTTCATTCTGTATAGAACAATTCATTTTCTCCCAACTGTAGACCAACCAACAACCCAAAAGTGACAATTATAAAAGGAGCACAGGATTATATACATGCACACACAAAGCACTGAGCAGGGGAGGTAAATCAAACCAAAAAACACATGAGAAAAAGTAACCTTCAAAGTAAAACCTATAAATAACCAAAATATATCTATATTGTTTCTGACTCATTAAGAAAATTTAAAAGACACAAACATCCAAAACAGCACCACTGATAGTGCAGAATGATCAGAAATCAAATAATAAACTTAAATTATTAACTTTAGTATTTTACTCTTATATAATTTATGTTCTTTATAGATTTTTATTAACCATTTAATGACCTTTTTTCTTTTTTTTTAAATCATCATCATCTGACATGTATCCAATTAGAGTAGGTGGCACTCATAGGGATCATTTTGTGCTATGACCAAAGCATCCCTTTTTCATATGAGAGCAGACATAAGCTGAAGCAGAAAGGCCAACTTAACAGTGAAAGCTGATGACCACCGTTGTGATATCTGTTATCTGCAGCTGGTGTTTTAGGTTTTTTTGAGCCAGCTAATGCAAAGAAAGTCTGTGCTGTGTTGTACCACCTGATTATGGACTCCATATTTCAAAGCATGCTGTGTTAGATGATTAGTAAGGTGAGAAAGGTGACAGATTTTTTTTGTTGTCAGTATAGTTGCCATAATTGATCCATCTTGCGAGTGTTTGATGTGATGCAGCACTAATATGAAAATAATAAAATCAGTATCATGCAAAAGTTTCTAACATACTAAGCAAACACTTTGCAGAAGCTCCTATTCACCCTGTCATCCCCTACGGTGTTTTAGTATGATTAAAAATTAACTAATTTTATTCAACAATTTATCTCCAGTAAGCTGCTAAAAATATTGATTCAAAAAAAGTGGATGTTAAAACAGTTGTTAAAACAGGCTTGATGCTGACTTGATAACACACAAGATATAAATCAGGATATGTTAGACAAAAACAGAATAAAACATCTCCATGATTAGATATGAAAGTAATGGAGCTACGTTTCTAAATAGAGGAGAAACACACAGCAGATTCTGAGGAGGCGATGGCACAAACTCCAGCAACAAATTGGGTCTGATCTGTTGCCACGGAGACCCATCTCTCCTTTCATTTTGTCACTTTGACATCTCGACTCATTTATCTCCATTTATTTACCTGATGCATATAAAACCCTTCAGAGAGACTCATAAATTTGACTTCAACTAACACCTGCAGCCGACTTCTTAATAAAGAGAACAAAAAACTTCCAAAACAAATTAAATCAAGCACAATGAAAGCTCGGAAATGTCACATCCTGAAGCTCACTCACTCCGTGAACATCTCACGTATCTATTTTGTTTTGATTCTTAGCTGAATCTAACTTGGGAAACTGAATGACTGCATCTGCTGGTTGTCATTATGGTGCTTTTATGGTACTTCTGGACGTGAAGAGACAAAACAGCTTGACTCAAGAAGACGGGGGTGAGACTGAACTTAATGTACCCCACCGCATTTTCAAACTACGAAGTATGAATGATTGTACTCATATCTAATTTTAAACAACCGAAAAACATGAAAATGCCATGAGTCAGAATTGTGACGTTGCCGCCACCGTCTTAAGGCGGTCCCAGCCTTGTTATTCTGACAAGGGACTGTCAGCAGGAACTGCCAGCTAATGCAGCTCAGCTGGGCCTTCTGTCTGCTTAACATCAGCCCTCTTTGGTGTCTTATCTTATGTGATTTACCTGAAGATTTGGATGTGGGACCTCTTGCACCCAAAATTAGAATCTATCCCTAGATAAGAGTTGGAAGAGGTTCCAGGTCTAAATTTATTTATTAAGCACTAAAAAAATCTCACAGTGACTAAAGTGTTGCGAAAAGATTATTTATTATTTATTTATTATGGATTAAGAAAACAAAACAAAAAAACCCCTAAAACGATCAAATAGATAAGAAAAAGGTAAAATACATGTTGATGGGTGCTAAACATATACAGTCCTGGCCAGAAGACACAATGAGCAAATCAGAAAGACTCAGATAATGTGTTGCAACTCAGAGAAAAACAAAAAACCCCAACAAAGCATCATCAGCTCAGATACAGAAACTGATGCACAATCATCCAAAACAACACAAAGTGTGCTGCCTTCCACAAGGGAAACAACTGAGAGCATAAATCCATAAAGAAAATAAAAATAGTGTTACATTGAGTGAAGTTTCAGTAGGATAGTTTTCTCATATATGCAATCACTGGTTTGGATTTTAAAAAACCCCCATCAAGTTCTGATATTTTCTTGTAGTTTGTATTAATCAATTCAACATCTCTGTGGTGAGAAATACTCTCTGTGGTCCTTGAAAATCTTTCAGAAGCAAATAAATATCCATAATATTAATTAGAAATAAAAGGTCACAATTTTAACTTTTCTTCAATTTAAATGTTTTCTTAATAGTAAATAAAAGCGAATACTTCATACTTTTTATTTGTCTCAAAATACTACTACTATAACTGACATTACAGCAACATTTAGTTCTGTTTCTCTGGTCTTCCCTGGTGTTAGGTCTTCATATCGGGTTTAAAATGCTTCATTAATAGTGGCAAAAAATATTTTCTCCACATTTCTCAACATTTTACGCTGAGCTGCAGGAGAAGAAACTAACCTCATGATTAACTTGACTGGGCAGACAGACTAGTGTGTTCACTGAAAATCTAATTTTGTAAAATTACGACTGGAGAAGAGGGTGTGAAATACTCCATGAGCTCCAGTCTGGCTGAGAATCCCCAGCTGAGTGGCAATCTTAAACTTATGATTTCAGAAAAAGAATATTAGGACAAAACAATGCCACATTATTTGATGGAAATGAAAAAAATCAACCCACAGCTCTGAACAGGCTAGTAGGTTTTTCCCAAATTTAATGGCAGCAACTCAAAATGGTATTGAGTGGTTTGTATGGCCCCCACATGCTTATATGCATGCCTGACAACATTCAAATCAATTTATCTATTCAGCGCTAAATCACAACAACAGCTGCCTCAAGGTGATTTATATTGCAAGGTAGACCCAACAATAATACGATCACATAAATCAGGTTCCTTTGAACTGCCTGCATCCCAATACCTAAAGACCCCCACCAAATTATAGCTTCTCCAGACCCTTTTACAACTGTTGTCATCTGTGAAAACCACAGGGTGCCAGTGGTGGACCTGCCTATTTCTGGTAAATGGTCTGCATTTGTATAGCGCTTTACTCAGTTCCCAAAGCGCTTTAAACTACATTCAGTCATTCACCCATTGGCAATGGCAAACTACATCTGCCACCTGAGCTACAGCCACCCCTATTCTATGGTAAATACCAATTTGCCATAGAATACCAGTGCTGGGCAGTGAATACAGGGCCGATTAGAGGACATTGGGCCCTCAGCCATGCTCATGAAGTCTGCTTTTTATTATTTGACAGAGAAATTCACGCCAATGGCCTGCAGGAGCTAATTTTGTAGCTCTTAGCAATGCTTGTCCTGTTCCTCTGACATGCTCTTTAGAATGTGCTGGGAGACACAGCAAACCATCTGGGATCCCATCAATGGCCTCCACATGTAAAACCATTCCTGTTTTGGGGGTTGTCTCATTGTAGACCCTCTAGTGCATGTGTTGTTAATGTCATTAACACCAAAGAAGCCGAAAAAGCTTAAAAACCACCTCGTTTCCTTAACTGACCAGAAATTTCACTAATGTAATGCTATAGTGTGATTAGAGAGTTTTCCTTTAATTTTTTTTGAGTAATCTAATTAGAGAACTGGAGAGAACTGGTGTCAGTTTATGTTTACTGCACTGGACAGTTTTCATTGTTCTTCAGACTGCTTCATTCTCATTATGCACCTCTTATCTTCTAGAAGCTTAATGGAGGTAGAACGTGACTAAAGTATGATTCTTATTCTCTACCAGGAAAGAACGTTTGTGAATAAATGCCACGTAATGAATTCACAGAGCCGCCTCCTGCAAAAGTGCACCTGTTCCTTCTGGCACCGACTTTGCTTTTACATATTATCCAGACCAGGTCAAGGATTGTGTAAGAGAAAAGGAGTAAAAATTAGAATAATGAATAATTAGGTCATCATCCAAAAGAGAAGCAGCTTTGAAAATTCATCACTGAGATGCAGCTGGTGGCCCAGATGAGCTGCTGGAATCGATCCAAGAGGACAATGATTTTCTGAACATTAGAGAGCAAAGTTTCAGTCATTCTGCTTCTCAGATCACACTCTTTTTGAATATCTCTAGCTTTTAAGTGATACTGATTGCACTTTCCAACAGAGTCTTTCACAGGCTGCACGCACTCAGCCCTCACCGAATCAATGCTCTGTCTCAGACAAGGATCGCTATTGCAATGATTTTTTTTCTTCAGTGTTTCTAAGCCTCCGACGCCAGAGACTGTGACTTTAACTGTGTGGAGAAAAGCACAAAACCTTTATCCTCATATTGAACCCTGCTGAAACTGTTTAATTTGTTAATTAAATCGTTTTCAAACAGAAGGAACATTCGATGCCATATGTCGTTATTACTGAATTTTACTTTAACCTTTAGTTGCAAATGAGCTGAAGTTAAATCTGATTCAGTTTCTTGTGGAATATAATTAGGACATTTCCATCCAAGAAGTTTCACTTCTTTGCATCTAATATAATTAATTTGAATACAACTGTCAATTTAGGTGAAATCCACTTAGCACTTAACTTAGAGTGAGCGTTCAAGAACCAGCTACCTTTTAGTGGACAGAAGGAGAAAAGTTTGAACAGGAACTGTCCTCTTAGAGAAAATAGCCGCTTCAGTTGTTTCAGAAAATTTAAATGACACTTGCATCTAAAAGTCAAGGTGCTCTATAGACTGCAGGGATTTATGATTGCTCTACTGGGAGAAAAGGAAGAAAACGAGGCATTATTGCACATCATGTGTATGAATCCCAAACTGCAAATAACCCCCAAGAAAAATTGTTTCCTCTCATTTTCTTGCTAAATGAGAGCAAAGCATCACAATAACCCGGTATGCACCGCATCCTTTGTAGCCACTTTCCAGTTTTTGGGAGCATATGCATTTTTGTGAGTGTGTAGCCATCTGAAACTGTCCATGTCTCCCTGCTTAAACAGCAGTGAATGATTTCTAGTCTAAATACCTGATGCAGGTGCTCCAGGGAAACATTCAGAGCACAGTCCAGCTGTTGGAATGGATTAATACGAAGGCGATTTAGGGCCACATTAAGAAAAAAAAAGTTTCATCATTTTGAAAATAAGGTTGAAATTTCAAGAAAAATGTGCAGATTTTAGTTGTTTCAACACAAAACTATTATACCCTCTACAAAATTCCTTGTGCAGATGAGTGAAACAAAGCAAGCAGGTGTCTTGTTGTGTCTTGTGATACAACATACAGCCTCTTTACTGCACAACGGTATAATCATCGATAACTTTACGTCTTTTCTTTTTTTCCCTTCTGACCAGATGCAGCTTTCTGCACCATCTTTTTACTGTCCTCATACTTATCACCACACTGCTTATGTGCTAAAAGGCAAATCATTTCCTTGTAAGTAAAAAATCTGATTCTAAATTACAATCTCACTAACTCATCTACACAAGGCGTTTTGTAGAGGGTTTAGCAGCCGAGGCAGTTTCCCTTGAGACAACTGTAATCTCCACATTTAAACTTTTTCTTAAAATTCCACATTATTCTCAAAATGATCAATAATATATATTTTTTTCTTAATGTGGACATAATATGCCATCCTACATTGATGAGAATATGAATGGGTTAAAAAAAAGGCCGCCCCTTACATGTCTGCGGTGTTGTGACTTTCTTTGATAAACTTCAAAAAACAGTTTATCAATGCAGCATGACAATGTACTCACATGCACACAAACAAAAATTATCCATGCCGCTGGCGCCAGCCTGCAACCTTCTCCGTCTTTATGCTCTCTGTGTGAATGAGCATCTGTAGCTAGCTTGTCCTGTGTTCATGAGGTCCTTTTGGAGGTCTGCCTGCTCACTGCCTCTCACACTAACATTTCATCATCTAATCACTCCCCTGCAGTATTTACACACCAGCTTTTTCACCCATTCCCTGCCAGATCATTACACCAGTCTGTAGCAGTAGCCAGGCTTATCTCGAGCTTTTGAGTGATTTACTTTGCTTAACTGGGGTTCTCTTTGTGCCCCTCCTCAGTCTGTCAGCCACATCTCTGCTTCTCCCAAACCCCCCAAAACTTACATAACTGGTCACCCTTTGATGTTCCTCACCGTCCCAGTCGCATAGCAATTCTAGTTCAGCCTTCTAGTAAAGAATATTTATTTTTCCAACAACTTTTCACTTTTACTCCTTACATTTTTAAACAAATGTCTGTAATTTCTACTTCTTACATCCCCCCCCCCCCCCCCCCCCCCCCCCCAAAAGTTATATGGTTTAAAAAATCAAGTAATTTAAATTTTTTTTATCACAGCTATCAGGTCATTTCTATCAGCTAAACAAAGATCAGCAAGCACACAAACTGTTTGTGTGGAGTTTGTCACACACTGCGTTGCTAGCTAAAGGTCTAGCTTCTGGATTTCACAGGGAGAGAAAAGAGTGCAAAATAAGTTCACTCAGAGATGGAGAAAGATGTAAGACAGACAGAAGGGGAGAGGAAGAGGAGAGGTCCGCAAATTTAAAGATTATCTGTAATATCGTCATTTTTATTCACACGTTGGACTTTTTTATGATCTGTTGTGATAAATTACATATTTTTATATTGTGAAACATCCTGCAAAAACAAACTAGGGGTATACTTACTTTGCGTTCTTCAAACTCTGTTATTGTCAAAGTCTATAATCAGAAATCATCTTCATGAATGTAAATACAAAGTACAAACTGTTGGTTATGCTCAAAAACAGGAAGACAGGTTCTAAATGAGTCTTTGGACCGATGAAACAAAGATTAACATGTTAATCAACCACAATGATGGGAAGAGAAAACAGCTTATGCTCTGAAGCTCCTCTTCAGCTATGAAACTTTATGTGGGGGATACTGAGCCACGGGCTGTATGGCTGTCAATTGAACCAGGTCACTGGTGTAACTGATGATATGATTGCTGATAGAAGCAGCTGGATGAAATTGGAGGTGCACAGAGCTATGTTCTCTGCTCAAACTAAGCTGCACAATTGATCAGACAGCGCTTCACCCTGCAAATCAATAACGCACAGCATACCACAAAAGCGACCCACAAGTTTCTCAAAGTAAAGGAATTCTTCAATGATATTTTTCAATCGTCAGTTCACTTGAAGGCAAAATTATGTGATTGCATTTCCAACCAGCATGCCCTTAAGTTACTGTAGTTACCATAAAATACATTTTATATATTTTGTTGACATTCACTTATGTGTCTATAAAAAAATACATTCAATATTCAGTTATTCTCTACGGGCGATTGTGGCTCAAGAGTTGGGAGTTCGCCTTGTAATCGGAAGGTTGCCGGTTCGAGCTCTTGCTTGGAGAGTCAGAGGGCCAGGTGGCGCCAGTGTCCGGCAGCCTCGCCTCTGTCAGTGCGCCCCAGGGTGGCTGTGGCTACAATGTAGCTTGCCATCACCAGTGTGTGAATGGGTGGATGACTGGATGTGTAAAGCGCTTTGGGGTCCTTGGGGACCCTTAAAGCGCTATACAAATACAGACCATTTACCATCTTCTGTTTTGCATCTGTTTTGCAAACTGTTTTAAAGGAGGGACTGTTGTGATGGATGAATTGGGGCTTGACTGTATGGGAGTTGCAAATGCCTCATAGGTCAGGTGAGGCTTCTGTAGAATGGTGATTAGGGTCCCAGTGGGGTCAGAAATAAGTCCGATCTGATTATACCTCCTGAAGAATGAAGAACTGCAGCTGTGTAGCAAACTGCTGGATACTTTCTTTTCTTGCAGGTGGTTTATCCCCACGCTTTCTGCTTTCTGTTCTCAGTGAGCTTGAGTCTAGAACATTTAGTTAGAATAATGGTTATTTTCTTTCCTTCTTGATACACAGCAAGACAACCATTAAGAGCTTCCTTCACAGCCTCTCAGATTCTATGAGCATTTTATAGAGCTAAAACACATGCAGTCAGGGACTTTTGGTGTAAACAGGGTTTATTTATAACAGACCATATTCAAGAGTGACTCATATTTGTCCTTGAGGGGCACAACTGGGTTTAAAATAATTCTTTGGATTTTCTCTTCTCAGATTTTTTGCAAAATAGCAAAGAAAAATCATTAGAGGTGCAAACAGTCTTCAACTCCCATCACCTTATAGAGAGTATATGAACCTTTAGCCTACGATTTAGCTGTTTGCTCCACAGCATTGCTGTTTTAGTTCAACTACCACTGCTATTGAGTCTCAGCACTGGTACATCTTCACTTCAAACCCATCATCTGTCAGGGGCTGGGGCTGTGACCCAGCATTTTGAGTTTATTTTGTATTTTTGATTTCTTATGTTATATTGGAAATATGTGAAGTTCTTGTGTTGTTATTATTAGTTAGGATTTAGCTGAGTTTTAGTCTATATTATGTTTCACCTTTTCTCCTTTTTTATGAGTGTTTTCTGTTTGTCATGTGCTATCTCTTCATCTATGTAGGTTCCCCTTGGGTCTCTCTACTCTGTCCCTCTCTCTGTCTCTTGTGTCAAGCTTGCATGTCCCAGTTCATGCCCCTCCATGTTTCCTGTTTTATTTTGAAAGTTTTGTTTCCATGTTGGGTGTGTTTAGTTTTGCTTCCCCTGCGGCGTCATGTTCTTTTGTGTCAGCTGTGTTTTGCCAGGTGTTTCCACTTACCTTATTCCCCTTCTGTGTATTTAAGTCATCTGTCTCCCTTTGTTCATTGTCAGGTCATCTGTTTTTCTCACCTCATGGTCCATGGATATCATGGTTCTCTCATCTCAGTTTTCTCATGTTCTGGTCATGTTTAGGTTTGTGGTGATCATTAGAGCTTTTCCATGTCCTGCGTTAGTTGCTTCCCAGTTTAGGTTATTGCTTAGTTTTTCACCTTTGTTTGCCCGTGCTTTTGTTTTTGTGGTAGTTAACAGCCAAAATAAACGGCCCGCTTTTTGTTAAACTTTAGTCTTGCCCCTTTTGTGTCTGCATTTGGGTCCATACTCCTCAAACACATCAGCCATTCTGGCAGTGACAATCATCATTAACATACTTGTCATGTTTTCAGTTTTGTTTCATTCAGTCAGTCAACTAAAGGCAAAAATCAGGAATTTAGTCTTCACTGTTGTTAAAGCTATTTAATTCAAATTAAATGCTTATTAACTGGTGTGATAACGATATAACTGACGATATAATTGACGTGAGACAAAATACTTTACAAATTCCTTAATGAT
Source organism: Rhamphochromis longiceps (assembly GCF_057381845.1). Lineage (NCBI taxonomy): Eukaryota > Metazoa > Chordata > Actinopteri > Cichliformes > Cichlidae > Rhamphochromis > Rhamphochromis longiceps. The sequence goes on from NC_140567.1 coordinate 30,840,578, forward strand.
ATTTTTATGCATTTAAGAGCGTTTAGTGAATCCAGTTTTGTGTGAAAAACCCGCTGAGTGTATAAATCAGTTCATATTTGTTTTTAATAATTGCTAAATGGCTGATTTGAGTTTAGCTTGCTCGGGCTAACTGGCTAACTGAAAATTAGGCTTTTGCAAGAAACAGCTTACATTGGCAAACCCTTTCACCAACAGCCTGGGATTTGATTTAACACATGACTGACTTGACAAAAAAAACAGTTTCTGTGATATTTCTTAAAACAGAACATCTGGGTTGGATTGGGTATCTGTTTAAGCCAAAAAAGGGGATTGGTATTTACTGAACCTCAAACGTAAAGCTCGTCGAAGGCTGTGTTAAAGGCAGGTTGAAGCAGTTAAATCTGGTGTTAGCTGGGAATGGGCAGAGACACGTTGGTGCAGCTCAGCACAGTGACACTAAATCCATATCGACACAAGCTGCTCTAATGCTCCTCAACAGAGCTCCCTGCTGCACTGATTACTCCGCTGCTGGAAGAGATGACACACACACACACACACACTCAAAACCGACGTCAAATATGTCTTAAAGTCAAAATCCTTTTTGCCCACATCCGAAACTTTCAAAAATCCCTTATTTTGCCATTTCTTATTAAAGGATCATAGCGTACAGTATGGTATGAAATATGTATCTGAAATTATTCTGCACAATCATCTGTCAGTTTAACAGCCTTGGACATGATTCGAGGCATCCACCCTGCCATTAATCTGGACACTGACATACTGGCCTCATGTTTGAATTAGTCGCCCATTTACTTTTCTGTGAAAGTGAAAAGTAATATTGTAGTTGTAACATTTCACTAACACTTCCAATGAAGTCTGAATGAATGCAGTCACATTGTTGGATGAACATGGAGAAGATCATGGCAAGACATTTTTAATGATAGCGAGTCTGCAAAATCACAAGCTCCCTGGTCCTCAGAATGAAAGTCATACTTTTATGTTGCTTTTCTATACTTGTTGAGCACCCAAAGTACTTTTCAGCTAAGGCTTAAATCACTCAGAGCTTTATATCTATAAAGCACACACAAACATTTGGGGTTCACTACTCAGATTGTAGCTGGAGACTTTGCACTTTGCTTAGGTCATTCCCCGTACATGTGGAAGATGTAGTATGGAGAGATAGTCTCGATATGATAGAGAACTTCAGGTTTCTGGATTTGTTAAAGTTTTCATGCACCAAACACCAAACACGCCCCCCCATTTGCCCTTAATCCTGTTGTCTCTGAATGACAAACATAACTGAGGCTTAAATTTTTCATTGTCAGTGAGAGCTAGAGAAGAATAAGGACAAATACACATACACAAAGTTGCTTCTTGAAACTACTGATGCGCTTGTGTTTCTTTGATTAATTACCAACTTATTTTTAGTTAAAACTCTGAGATTAAAAATGACCCTGCTGCTGCAGCTGCTGTTGGCTTGAGAGGCACTTAGGTCTCAATTATAGTGACTAATTAAATCGATTGTTTGTCTAATTGGATTAATGAACAGCCTGGCACATTCCCTCCAGAGGTCTAAACCCAGACAGCGAGCAGATAGGAAACATTTTCTCGGTGATCATATTTCACATTTAATGTCAGGTATATGCTTCAGTAAGGACACCACCTTAAATTTAACATAATACCTGACGTAAACTGATTAGCTACCATGTTTTGGTAAGCAGGTTTAGGTATATGCATCATGATATAAGAAAAAAGGTTCGTCCATAGACAGCTGTGGCATAAACACAGTGTTTGTGTTTTCACAACTTTTGTTGTTCTATGTAAAGAGCAAATGCTAAAAAAAAAAGACCAAAGATCTCAGCTTCACACACCACCAGACAAACAATTTCTGGCAACAGCATGCAGACCGTCAATCATCTGTTATAATCCAAAAAAAAGAAAAAGAAAACTAAAGCCTGAAAGAGAATGTCTGACCTTTTCCAGTATTTCTGAGCAAAACATGCAACCTGCACTTAAATTCCTAGACATCGTAAATAAGCTTCTTTTTTTTCATCACTTACGGTACCTCTAAGTGCAGCTCAATTTGGAGCCAGACACCCTCTCATTGCTGCTAAGATTATCAGGAAAAGCAAAGGAAGAGAGCAAATGAGTTCTTCTTCTTGTTAAAAACACACAAACAAAAACCCCCACCAGCAACAGAAAGTACTTAAACCGATCCTGAAGCAGAAAGAAGTGGTGGACAAACTAGGGATGTTTTTCAGAATTTATCAGTCACACTCCAGTTCCTACGAAATGGATATATACATATAATAGGTTTTTCACCATTTTTTGCCTATTACCCATCTTGCTGACACCCAAATAATGAAGTTTGTCTCTCTTTAACTCCTTCCTATGAAGTTTTATGTCGCAGAGTTGACTCCAGTTTGGTTTGCTCTGTGTGTTCAGGGTCTGTTCAACATGCACAACATACACATTTGTGCAATTTCCTGCTGTCTTAATGGGGTTGGGACCATCAGTTGTGTTGTCCAGAAGTCAGGTTGGTACACTGCCCTATTTGACAACTGTTAGAATTAATATTATGCAAGAACCAATCAGCTAAGTAAAGAGAAATGACAGTCCATCATTACTTTAAGAACTGAAGATCAGTCAGTTTAGAAAAACTGCAAAAACTTTGAATGTGTCCCCAATAGGGATGGGTACCGGTATCTTCTGACATAAACGGTAGTAACCAGACCGAAAAGCAGCGCACATTTCGGTGCTTTATTTCGGTGCTTTTTTTCCCTGAGATGTCATACACTTTGGATTCTAGCCAATCATTTTACCTTTCCGAGGATAGTAGGGGGGACCAGGTACATACGCTACAGATTAAAAATGCCCAAGGCTAAGCGGTCAAAAGTCTGGCTGTACTTCACAGCAAAAGACACAAACTCAGCAGCCTGCAACAAGTGCTTTAAGGTGATACTGTGCAAAGGAGGTAACACCTCAAATCTGATGAAACACCTGGCGACGCATAGCGTTTTTTTAAAAGCCGAGAAATGCGCCGTATTTGATAGCTTGCTGCAATACCTCACGCCGAGCACATCTACTGCGGGTGTGGTGCCTGTTATCGGACCCGGAGTTAGCAACATATCCCAAGAACCCGAAGAGGAGAGTCCTGACCCCTAGCCCTGTCAGTGTAGCAGAAATGATGACAGATGATGATGGCAGCAGCAGCCGTTCTTCTCTGGGTGAGTAGCTTAATGTTGTTCGTGTGTAATTTACGTTGAGTAGGCTAACCATGTTATTAAATTAATGCATGTAAGGTGAACTAGCAATCATCGTCGTAGTTACATGCGGCTGTCTTCTTGTTTGATGGCAGATGCTCCCTTCACCCTGGCCAAAAAGGCTGAAATGACCAAAGAAAAAGTGGAAAACAGTTAAACATGAGAGGTTTTTGGACAAAGTTTGTGTTTTTTCCATTGTTTAAGCACTGCTTCCAGCCAAGAGTGATACCATATATGCCCTATAGCTGCAGAAAAGGCTAAATTCTTATCTTTTTACAAAAAAACAGCTAAACATGAGGTTTTAGGACAAAGTTTGTGTTCTCCATTCTTTAAGCACCGGTTCGAGCACTTTTTAAGCACCGGCACCATTTCAAAAGTACCGCTTTGGCACGGGTATCCGATAAAGCCTAAATGATACCCATCCCTAGTCCCCAAGTGCAGTTGCAAAAAACATCGAGCACTACAATGAGACTACCTCACATGAGGACCGTTGCAGGAAAGGAAGACCAAGAGTTACCTCTGCTGCTGAGGATAAATTCCTCTGAGTTACCAGCCTCAGAAACAACAAGTTAACAGCACCTCAGATTAGAGCCTAGATAAATGCCACACAGAGCTCCAGTAGCAGACACATCTCTACAGCAACTATTCCGAGGAGACTGAGCGAATCAGGCCTTTATGGTCAAATAGCTGCTAAGAAACCACTACTAAGGAAAAGCAACAAGCAGAAGAGATTTGTTTGGGCCAGGAAACACGGAATGAACACTGGACCAGTGGAAATCTGTGCTTTGGTCTGAGGAGTCCAAACTTGAGATCTTTGGTTCGACCTGCCGAATCTTTGTGCGATGCAGAACAGATGGTCTCTACATGCATGGTTCCCACCGTGAAGCATTTGATGTCTTCAGTGAAAATCTACAATGTAAATAGCCATGAAAATAAAGAAAAAACATTAAGAAGGTGTTAAATTTTTTTCTAACAAAACTAAAAAAATTTCTAAAAATGTTCATAAGAAAATTCAATAATGAAGTAAAAACCTAGAACATTTCTAGGAGGCGTCTTCTACATTACATCGGTTTCTTGTGCTCTGGGGGTAACAGGGCTTTAAACCGCAAAAAGATAAGAGTTCATCCAGATCAACAGTTCCAAGAATAAAGATTATATTTCCAATCCTATCATTTGGCCCAAGCAGAGATACCGGCTCCCGAGTGGCTCGGTTCATAAAGGGCTGTTGCACAGGTGGGAGCCTTTACTCATAACATGATGGAGAAGAAAGGGAGGTGGTGTAAGCTGCTCTTCCCCACGGCACAAGAAATTTATGTAATGTCAAGGAAGCGCCCTGTAGATTTCTTTAATGAGGAAAGTGACAAAGAGGAATTTCTCCGCTTCGTCATCTCCCCTGACGATCAGCTCTTCCTGACTGAAAATACAGACACTGAGGAGGAAGAGGAGTGCAACCGATGACACAATGAAAGGTTACTTTTCTATATGATAAAAAAAAGCTTCTAATTTTACTGCGTTTGTCTTCCACTTAGTACCAAAGACAAAAGTGTACCTGTTAGTATAACAATATAGATGTAGCAAAAGTGAAGATATTGCTGCTTTTCAAAATGTGTGATTATATGAGATTGTTTTTTCCTACATATAAGAACCCAATGATTGCACAGCTACTGAAATAAAAGCAATAACAATAGATATTCATTTATTTAGTTTTAGTTTTGAGACACCAGCTAAGCCTTAGTTACATTTAAGCTTTAAGATTTAATAATTTGTTAAATAATTTTATATCTTTTTGTAGATGCAACAGCTGTAGTAGAGTTGAATTAAATTGATCTACTGTATACAGATCAAATCTGGGAAACACTCACAGTATACTGGACTCAACTCATATACTAAAAAACAATATTTGGAGTATTTACTGACTGTTGGAGAGAAAAGGTTTCTCTGTGTTTTGGGGCTGTTTCTAACCAACTAGGCTGCAGGCCAACTCTGCACCACTTGAGTTACCACAGCTTTCCAGTGTCTCTCTCAGACATCTCATGGAGAGCCTGCGTTGCTCACAGCACCCATCTGCCTGCCTCTTATCGTGACTGCCACCATTTCCTGTCAGCCTAAGCCCACTTATGATTCAGTTTCAAACTTGTTATAAAAAAAACCCCTGCTCGCTTCTGCACTGACATCTGAACCAGTGCTCTGCTTTTGGGTCCTCAGACTGACATGGCCTGATGCAAAAAGTCAGAGCTCCTGCTGACAGGAGAGGCACTCGAGTCTCAATTAGACAAACTCATTTGATTGACTGGTAGTATAATTAGATTATTGAGCAGCCGTGCTCATTCCCCTCCAAAGAAAGAAACCCTCCAGACATGCAGCAAGCAGATGGAAATGTGGAGCGAATTGATTGGAAATAATCTTCATTTTATATTTAATACAAACCATGACCTGCCAGCTCAAATCAAACATCACACAGGACTTATTGAAATCAGTACATATCAAAGTTATGATAAGCAAGTCTTAATGCACATTTTATCTCCCAATACATTTTTATTAATGACTTCAACTACTCTGTTCCGGCTGTTCACACTACCATGAAAATATTCTGTTTCGTCAGAGTTGCAGGGATGTTTCAGGCATGCACTGTGTCACAGGTGGTGTGGGTGAAAAGTGAAGTAAAAAAGACAGAGACAGTTAAGCTTACCAGTGAGTGGAAGTAAAGCAAAACCAATTGCAAAACTGAAAAGTACAAATGGAAAACAAACCATAGTTTCCTGCCTGATAAACCTGCCACTTAAACTCTAATAAAGCTGTGACTGGTGCCATGCCTCCAAATGACACTTCAAGCAAAATGGAGTTTTGCAGTGGAGGGGAACTAAAGGAGAGCATGGCTTTGTTATCATGGCTGCAGTGTAAGTGTGCTGCAGGCGGGGTTGTGGACCCAAAAATGCAGGACTGTGCAACACAGAACTGAACTAAAAATCGCAGCTTTAATCCCAGAAAAAGCATCAGCAAAAGATCCAGATCAACCAGAGACATAAAATAAACTGACTCACTGACAGCAAGGCAAAAAGTGAGACAGAACCACAGAACTTAGCTACAATGAGGGGATCGGAGACAATATATACACACAGTGGATGGTGGTGAGAACACAGAGACAGGGGAAGCAAAAACGAACATAACACACAAGTTGCAGACCATCAAAGTAAAACAGGAACTACCACCGAGACACAGGACTAAGATACATGAACTTGACAAGACCAGAAAATACAAATAGTAAACAAACAACCACAGAAACCTGGAACACAAACCATACTTAGAATATTAAATAAACCAGAATCTAAAAAGTCCAAATGCATAAACACTGGGTCACAGGCACAGAACCATGACATTTGTCATCAGCATCATTCCTCTTGGAGCCAAACACTGGAAGCAGGAGAATCCCAATCCTGATGGGGCCACACATTCAATCTTTCTTTTAGTGTTTACATGTGATCAATGAACTGACAGCATAAAGAGACTTAACAGACACCGCCACAGAGATTCGACTGAAGAAACTACAGCTCTGGGTTCAAGATACACTCACCTTCATCATCACTCTGGGTTCTTAGCTTTGTGTTAGCTTGATGTTTGTCAAGATTCTAGCAAAAAGCTAAAATTGCGATAGCAGCACAAGGCGGATGTTTCTGTCTTGGATGCCGTTTCCACTTCACCATTGTGCTCTTGTTCGTGCAATAAAAATAAAAGTGATGTCCATGTCTCCACTGATCCAAAGCTGTAGACCACACCACCGTTCCCCCCTCCCCATGAACTAAAATCAACTGACTGTAGTGGAAGTTTGCTGGAAGTAGCAGCCCAATTGTAACTCTAATGTTACTACAGAATTTTGTACAGTAACATGTTACATTAGTTACATTATGATATTACTTAATAATGTATTGTGTCTACAGTAATGCTTCTTAATGTATTACACCCAACACTGCTCATGGACAATGGTAAAATGGTAATCAGAATATTTTATTAATCCCTAAGGAAACTATGTGGCTTACAGTTGCTCCAAGAAAGTAACAGTAACAGACTAAACTAATTAAATAATACAATATGTTAGCGAATTGACAAATTGCTCAATTATAAATATCAAGAATATTACAGAGGTGATTATAAATGTCAAGAGTATTGACAATATGATTGACATTTGACTGTTACCTGTGAATTTTGTCATTTGCTATTTTACTGTAGAGGGTATGCAAAAAAGGTGTAACTATTGCATTGTTTACAGTGTACTAGACGGAGGAGTTGTACAGGGAGATGGCGATGGGCAGGAATGATTTCCTGTGTCGTTCAGTGCTGCTTTTTGGTAATCTCAGTCTCTCACTGAACGTGTTCCTGTGTGTAGCCAGCACCTCTTGGAGTGGGTGGGAGGTATTATCCAGCACTGTCCTCATCTTGGACAACAACCGCCTCTCCGACACCACTCTAAGGGAGTCCACCTCCGTCCCCACAACATTACTAGTCTTGTGGATCAGTTTATTTACTCTGTTGGCATCTGTGACCCTCAACCTGCTGCCCCAGCATGCAACAGCATAGAAGACAGCACTGGCCACAACAGACTCATAGAAAATCCTGAGCATTGTCCGACAGATGTTGAAGGACCTCAGCTGCCTCAGAAAATAGAGATGACTCTGGCCCTTCCTGTAGAGTGCAGTGGTGTTTTTAACCCAGTCCAGTTTATTGTCTATGTGTACTCCAAGGTATTTATAGTCCTCCACAATGTGGAGGACCCCTGTATTGAAACAGGGGTCAAGGTTTTCCTGATCCTCCTAAAGTCCACAATTAATTCCTTGGTCTTTGCCACATTGACCAAAACAATAGCTTATTTCTACCCCTTTAAAACAGAATGATTTTTTCAGAGTGACGCACAAATCAATCCCCCCTCCTCCTTTTTTTTCCATTCAAACAACTAAACATTTGAATTCAACAAAAAAAAAAAAAAAAAAATTGTTGTTCACAAAGGTTACTTTCTTACTATTTAACTGTGATACTTTAGAGGGAACAGAGTTCAATGGATGAGTTAAAAATATTTGTCGAAAACAACAAGAAGCATATTCACATAAGATGTCATTAAACGCTGCATGAGATTCATAGAAGTGTTTGTTCTCCCCTTCCATCTCGGTTGCAGAAAAATAGCCTTTTTTTCCATCCTTGTCTTCCTTCAGGGTGAAAAACGTGTGCTTCCCACCCCTCCTCTCGCTCCAAGGGGAATGAAAAACAAAGCCCCGCTGATGAAACATGGTAATAAATCTACTTTAAGCAAAGTGTGGAGGTCTGTGTGAGTGTAACCCTGCTGTAACAGAAACCTCAAAAGAGTCTTGAATTGCTGAGAATGACACAGAGAACGAACTGAGCTTAACCAAACTAATTAACAGTCAATCACAGAATTCAATGAAGTAATACAAGTCATTGTACAGGGGCACAAAGCACGCCACAGGGCTCTAAATAACACTTGTTCAATACTTATAGAGCCAGTAATTCTCTTGTGAAATTGCCCAAGACTAAGAAACCAATCCCACACAGCGATACCACAACATTAAATCCCCCTGTCTAATATTTTGTAACCCTCCCTCGTGCCACTAAAAGAGCTGTTATATGTCGGAGCATGTATAGATCTTCTCTGGGGGAGTCCTGTGGTGTGTACATATGGCATTAGCATCTAATTCTTTGGGGTTTTGTTTATTGCAGGGTGGTACCTTTGTGAACTGTGCCTTTTCCTACATATTTGATTAGATTGGGAGTCATCACTGGCAGGGGACCAAATAGGCCTCGTCTGTGTGTTAGGGGGTCTGGTGGCTTGATTAGCGCTCGCAAATTAGCCTGTGTTCAACTCAAGCTCTGCACACAATTACTCTTGCTTTTAAGCTGCATAATGTTGTCACAGTGGCAGTGGAAAATAACCCATCTACATCAATATTACCTTTTCGAGTATGCAGTGGCTGATATTAACTGTCATTACACATGCATAAAAATAAGAGTGGCATTAATGCATCCTAACTTTACAGCAGTCAGGCAGCAGGTGGACTGTAGCTCTGCTCGACTTTTCCACTTTCGGATACATTTTTAATTACTGAAAAGGGGAGAGAGAGTTCAGGGTTTGCCACTGAGTATACTCACTCGTGGCACATCGGCATGGGTTGATACCGGTATATAAAACCTCTTGCAGAAATTCAGTGTTGTAATATTTTTGGCAATAGCCTGTGGTAGCACAGCAAAATATCATATTTGTAATTTTGTATCAAAATATTTAAATATACATTATCATTAAACCCATGGATCCGGGGAGTCTGGATGCTGAATGATTGTAACGGCTGCGTGTTTTTTCTGTTAAATCTTGATGTGGATTGTACAAGTTAAAGTAACAGCCAAGACCCAAGGTCTCCCAGCTAGCAGGATATTATAATGAAATTATGAAGGTTAACACTTCATCTGTCATTGCTTCATGGATTAACGATGCCTCTGACATGAAAACTGACTTACATTTCAGTTTTAAATTTTTTCTATATGTAATTTCACATCAAGTACACGTTCAACTGCTTGTTAATGCAAATATCTGACCAGCCAATTACCTCACAGCACATAATGTAGACATGGTCAAGATGGAATGGGGAAAAAATGTCATTTTGAATGTGGCACGGTTGTTGGTGTTAGACGAACAGGTCGGATTATTTCAGAAACAGCTAATCTACTGGGATTTTCCTATTCAAACATCTCTTGGGTTTACAGAGAATAGTCTGAAAAAGATCACATATCCAGTGAGTGGCAGTTCTCTGGACATAAATGCCTTGTTGGGGTCAAAGAAGAATGGTTACACTGTTTTGAAACTGATAGGAAAGTGACACTACCTCAAATATCCACTTGTTACAACCAAGGTATGCAGAACAGAATGCACAGCACCTCAAAACTTGAAGCAGGTGGGCTATAGCACATCTGGGTGCTACTTTTGTCAACTAAAAACAGAAAACTGAGGCTACAATTCATCAGAACTGGACATGAACGTTTCCCGGTCTGATGACTCTCAATTTCTGCTTATTCAGATGATACAGATGATAGTAGCAGAATTTGATTTAAACAACAAAAAAGCAGCAACCCTTCGTGCCTTGTATCATTGGCTCAGGCTGCTGTTAGTGGGGTAATGGTGTGGGAGGACTTCACCTAACATACTTTAAGCCCCTTAATACCAGTACCACTATGACACAATATCTGTCCCTTTATAACCACAGTGGGTCCATCATCTGATTATTGTTTCCAGCAGGATAACGCAGAATGTCCCTAAGCTCAAATAATCTCAAACCGGCTTCTTGAACATAACAATGAGCTCACTGTACTCGACATAGACCTCCACAGAAACCAGATCTCAAATCCCACAGGCCACCTTTGGGATGTGACAGAACGGGAGATTCACATCATGGATGTTCAACCAACAAATGAGCAGCAACTGTGTGTCAACTGCATGCCAATTTCCCCAGCACCTTGTTGAATCTCTGTCATGAAGGATTAAGGCAGTATTGGCTGTATTGTGTTTTAATAGCCATTTACCCATTAAAAATTACCCATTAAAAATGCCTCATTGTTTATTGATTAAGTCCTCACCAGTGTCTTACAACCTATTTTTAAACCTGCAAACTGGGAAAGTCTAGCTTCTGTCAAACATTATTCTTCTGCTAATTTTTGAGACTGATAATAAAGGTGTGAACTGTAATGTGTTGCAGCATATGAGAGCTCTGTAGGATTTAAAGATTTATCGGATCTTTGCAAGCCAAAATTATTTGTGAAGGTTGGAGCATTATATTTCTTTTTTGTGAACGATTACTGAACTGGTCTTTAGCAGCCATCTCCATCATCATCAGCAGTCTGTTCAATAAAACACAAAGAGCCCCTGCTGTACAGTTATTGCTCTCTGCATGGGGTCTTTCTCAGAAACTTTTGTAGCCTCAGCATGATGTACTTTTCTTAGAGAAAGCTCCCATCCGCTCACATTTTTGATAGCCTACATTGCTGTGCCAAGAAAGTTAAATTTAAATCTAAAGTCCAAGAGGAGTTACAGTTGACAGTCCAGGCAGCAACCACCACATCTCTTTGTGAGCAAAAACAATCAAGTATTTGCATGTTTATAATAATTATATATGTCTGTGAAGGTTCTCAGTTCTCAATAATTATATATGTGTGCACACTGAGTTGGGCTTGGTCTATGATACCCATATGTCATAATTAGCAAGAAGAGATCAAAGTAAATAAAATAATGTGCAAAAGTCTTGAGCTTCCTCTCATTTCTTCATATTTGGCTTCCAAGGAACCAGACTTGGCCAGACATGTCAAAGGAATGCATTTAGTTTGTTAAGCTATTTAGGACTGACCTACGAGTCATTCAAGCATTAAAAACTGAAGGAGTAAATGAGTGTTGTCTTCCTATAACTGACAACTTAGCAAAGCATTTTAAATTGTATCTCAAGGTACATTGTTAATAGCAGCCTGTAGCAAAAACTCAAATTTTGATTCCATTTTGTTAACAGTATCAACAAAAAAAGGATAAAAGGAAAGAGTAAAAAAAGAAAATGGACACATTAGCCAAAAACCTGGCATATCTCAGTATGGTCTGCAGTGTCCTTTAAAAACATTGATGGAACTGGACATGTGGAGGATAAAAGTGACAGGCCTAAAAACTATCAACAGCGGATGGCAAATATCTTAAAGTTATGTCTTTAAGAAAAAGGACAAAAAAAAAAACAAAAAACGAGCCTGACACAGGGCCTGAGAGCTGTATCTGGCTTCAGTTCATTCGCCTACTTTTCACTGAAGCCTCATTAGAAATGGTTTCAGTGGAAGGGTGGGTGTCAAGAAGCCATTCTTAAGGAAGGAAAATAGGGAGAAATGGCTGATGTATGCCGAATTACACAAGAACTGGACTGAAACTCATTAGCAACAAGTTTTATTAATCCAAATTGTAGATGTTTGATTGAATGCAGAAAAGTGCCATCAGATTTTGATCCACCATGCAATCCAGTTTAGAAAGGAACTGATTGGCAACACCTTTATTTTTTAGCCTGATAATGATCCCCAAGACACTGCCAGTGAAGTAAAAGCATACCTGCATACAAAAAGCACACAATTAAACACAATCAGTCAAGGATTGGTCGTCCCAGAGTCCGAAGTTTAACATTACTAAAGCAATGTGGGATAATCTTGAGAGAGAAAAAAGCAAAAGGCAAAGAAAATCTTTGAATGTCCTTCAAAAATCCTGGAGAAATATTCCTGAAGACTACTTAAAGAACTTAAAGAAAGCTGACTAAGAGCATTCAAGCAATTTTAATAGCAAAATATAAAGAAATGATAGATGACTTTTGCATAGTACTATATACTATATGTTATTATTGTCAGCAAAGAGGCACAGAAAAGAAGACCAGACACCAGCGAGGGAGGATAAGAAAGACAGACGCAACAACATTGTCACCCCCTATGTAGCCGGTGTATCAGAGAAACTCAGGAGAGTTTTCTCCAAACATGACATCCCGGTGCATTTCAGACCCAGCAACACGCTCAGACAAAAACTGGTTCACCCGAAAGACAAAACGCCAAAACACAAACTTAACAATGTGGTGTATGCTGTACAGTGCAGCGAGGAATGCCCAGACCTCTACATCGGAGAGACCAAACAGCCACTTCACAAGCGCATGGCACAACACAGAAGAGCCACCTCCACAGGACAAGACTCAGCAGTCCATCTGCATCTTAAGGATAAAGGACACTCTTTCGAGGATGCCAACGTTCACATTTTGGACAGAGAGCACAGATGGTTTGAAAGAGGAGTGAAAGAAGCCATCTATGTCCACTGTGAGCGACCATCTTTGAACAGAGGCGGTGGTTTACGACACCAACTCTCTGCCATCTATAATCCAGTTTTGAGATCCCTTCCCAGATGCCTTAACGCCCACTCACATCCTGGGCCATCTGACTGCAGGAATTTGCATGATAAGGTGGGGCCAGGTTTCACAATGAACACACCCGAAACTCTGGCTGATTGGGACCCACACCCAGTTTCACACCTTGGCTCAGGCGATTAGAGGATCATCAGGGGGTCCTTTTGTCCCTCTGTGGGGGGTTACTCCCACTAGGTTTATATCTAGGACTCTCCACCATTTGACCTTAGAACTGAAGAAGTTTCTCGGATGAGAGGTGAAACATCTTCAAGTAACTTAAAGAAGTCCAGACGCTTTTCTTTGCAAGCTCCTTTGACTACGATGACCTGGATGACTGAGAACCTTCACAGACATATATGTTATTAAGCCATTCAAGAAAAACATCAGTGAGTCACACCGGCTGTAGCCTTGTATTCTGACAGAAAAGCTCCGACAAAGGCACTCCTGCTGTTTTCTTCTGCAAACGCTGGGAAATCTGCATCTGCAGGAATGGAGTTTGAACCAAACATAAGTTATCTACACATTTACTTTCTGAATGACTGACAGTACAGTGTGAAAACATTTAAGATGTAAATCAAGTTTCTAAGCATTTTCTGATTAATTCTAGGTGGGAAACTCTCAGAAAGTAACACCAAGACTGGCGCAATTTTTATTTTTATCTAAGTCAAGTGAAGTGACTTCCAGTCAGACTTTGGAAGTGGTGGGTGGTTTTTGAGACGGCTGACATTTGATTTTGCCACTAGAGAAACATAAAAGTGCTATGACGGAAATAAGAACAATAATTAAATGTGTAATTATATTGTGTTAAAAATGACTAAGGAGAAAGAAGATGGAAAATACATGCATATTATCTCTGAAGTCAGGAGCAAGGACGAGAAAGGGTTCCACTTGCAGGAGTGGTTGGTAATGTTTACATGCAGCCTTGGATGCTCCTGTGATACTCGTTTCATAACGCATCGAGATTCATGATGCCTGGCAGCATTTTTTCCACTTTTCATTCATCAAAATGTTCACACAGGAGTTACATGTTGATGTTCACAAAAAGTATTATCCACTACCAGCATCTTTATTTACTCTAAAAGTTTCTTCCAGAGTATTTGATGCTCCAGCTTATTTTTTTTTAGCATTTTCCATCAAATCTATACACCTCATCAAAATACCATATTTTCATTGGTTTCAGTTCATTTTCAGATGCTCAGATCAGTCTGGTATCTTATCAGTAATTTTTTTTGTGTGTGAATGAGATACCGGTTCCTGCCTAAATTCAGGTGAAACTGAAAAACAAGACTGCCCACGTCGAGGTGATAACAGTCTGGTGTGTTGAAGAAAAGTATATTCTACTTGTCATGAAAGTTTCTCCCCTGGGATTTGGCTCATTTATCCCTCACCCACCTGCGGTCCCAGGTGTTTCCAACCTCTGGAGATGATTTGCAGTGAGCGCCCGCTGTCAGCATGATCCACAGGAGCTAACTGACTCGGAGTCTTGACAAAAAAAGGAATCAAAATCTCACACAAAACATTTTTTCAGTTTTGCTTCTGATTTATTCCATTATTTATTCAATTTAGCCTCGCATGCAGGTATCTTATATGAGATGAAATTCATTGACACAAAATACACCATGTCAGAGATTGTCCCGTGTGAGACGTGGAGCCTGATGTGCCAGAAGGGTTTGTTAGTCTTTTTTCTCTCAGGTAAAAATAATTGGATTCTGTCAGTTAGTCTGGAGGTTTTCCAGACTAACTTGGGTTTTGTAGTTGAAGAGAGAGGTCACAGAAAACAGTGTCTTGTATTGGGTCGATGTGGTGCTTGGCACTGAGGGTTGTGTTTAATCTTTAGGAGAAGGACCTACTTTTCATTCCTATCTCAAGCTCACAGCAGACCTAGCCGCTTCTTCCTGTGTGACCTTTTAGATTGGAGACCTTATCTTGGGACAGGTGCTTTAAAGGCACATGGTAAAGTAGGAGGGATCTATTATGCACTTTTTAGATGTCCAGGTTAGACTGCTGCTTTGCCTGCGTGTATCCCAGGCTGATAGGCTACTGCACACATGCTGCTCAGTGTACACAATTTTAAATAGTTTTAATTTGTCTTCTATTACAAGATAAAAAATGTATTGTTTCTTTTAGTAATCATACAAAGCACTTATGTTAAGTATATTTCGCACTGTACATATGAACTGTATGTTTTAAAATGGCCTAACCTTGGTTTTCCTTTTTCCCCTTTTGGTGTTAGACAGTGGAAATGCTGCAGGAAGTTCTGTGGTTTCCTGACTGCAACGTGGTGGGCCTGAACCGTAGTGGTTTGTTTATTTTAAGCTCCTCACACTAAGTAGCATGACTGTTTAATTTAGTTTAGGCTGCTCACTGTTGTCTGGCAAGAGCTGTGTGTGTGTTGTAAGCTTAGATTATTTATTATTTTTATTAGTAAATCCGGCTCTGCCTAAACCTAAAGCTTGTTTGTGTCAAGATAAAGTCAAGTAGACATCATTTGTGTACTGGACCCACAAACATAGTGTGTTGGGTGACAGCAAAACACAAATGCAAAGATCAAATAAAGTCATTAGTCATAACATCCATCTGTAATTAATGTGTGCTGAGCGACGTTGTGTACAGCACAATGTATACCTTCATACAGACGTAAATGCCGCACTCTGAAAGCTCTTTAATCTTTTTTTCTTTTTCTAATTAAATGAAACCCAGAGCTGGTAGCTGTTTGTGGACTGAGGGGAATAGTGAGAGTGTGACACATCAAAGGGTCTAACTGACAGTAAAGGCCATAGAAAAAAAATCAGGGAGATAACTGATTGCTTTGTTGCAGGGGCAAACGTGCAGGTGGTATGTCGAGAGCTATGTGTTTAATCACAGCCTGCCTTTCCCACAAAAACCTAATCTTTCCTCACATATGGGTAGGAATATGAAAATGCACAGTGGGTTACATTTTGCTGTGATGATGACAGATGATAAAACAGCACAACAGTGTTGACAAGGAGTAAATGAGACCATAAAGAAATGCCTACTCTACTCAGGTTTGTCCAAAAATATGACAAAAATTGTTTTTGTTTTTGGCACCCCTGAGACTGAGTCTGAAGGAACAGGCCAACAGTGACATGTTTCTGGAGTGCTGTGCTGACCTGATGATCAGTGACAGCTTTCTTTCTTTTGCCTCCATCTGTTTCAGTCGTCTTTGTATCCTCAGCTTTCTTCCTCCTCCTCTTTTTCTTTCCAAAACCACTTCAGCGCCAGTCAATGAGCCTTATTAATGTTAGTCAAGGACAGTGATGCCAACGTCTCTTTTCTTTATTCTCTCTCTTTTTTTATTGTGACCTTCTTTTTACTTTTGTTTTTTTTTTATTCCTCCACACTGTGACTCAGCGGTTTCTGTTGCTGGAAATGATAACTTCCACAGTAATTGTTTTCTTTCATGTTTCAATTTCACCTTCTGTGCAATAGATGCCGTTTAGAGGTAAAAGCTTTTAAAGTAAGCACACATCACAGAGTCAAAGAATATCTGTTTGAATCAAACTATTTAAAAGAAAAGCTTGACTTTTGATTTTAGTCTTTTAACAAATAAAGATTTTATCGTTTTTTTTACTGGTCGGTTCCGTAGTTGATGATTCTGAATGAACATTTGTGTTAACCAGATTTTTAATGCAGCTGTTCCTAAATATGCATAAATAAGCAAAAACGTGTTTCTCGTTTTCATTCCTCTGCTTATGTCTGCAGTTTTAGAACCAGAACAACTAGAAACAATGCTTAGTTTCACCAGAGGGGAAAACGATATAATTTGTTACCTCGTTACCTCGCTCTCATTCCTTTTCTCTCTCCGACACTATCTATTAAATGCAAATGGTGCACCTTTAGGCCTTTTCATTTCTTTTCTTTTTTAAACTTGCTTCACTTGCTGATTTCAGCCACCCCATCCCTTTTTTATATTTAAATTTTTGGTCCAGTTCACAGAGAATGAAAAGTTTATGATTACGTCTTGTTGGGTTGTGGTCCAGCAAAACTGCTTGAATAACAAATAAAAGTAGGAAATGTGTGTGTGTGTGTGTGTGTGTGTGTGTGTGTGTGTGTGTGTGTGTGTGTGTGTGTGTGTGTGTGTGTGTGTGTGTGTGTGTGACAAACATATATATTTTCTCCCCAAAGACCACATGGCTGCACACAGTCCAAAGGCTGCTATTAAACTACTACAGCTTAGTCGAGTTTTGACCTCAGGGTTTCTTCATTAAAATAATGACAGCATGGAGTTTTGCTGTGTGGCATTCTGGGATCTGAGCCTCCATCTATGAAGCAGTCCCTGCTTTATATGGAAACCTATTTCTGCCACTGAAAAAACAAAGAAACAGTGCTATTCATAAATCAAAATTCTGGACCATTATATTAAATTTTCACCTTACTGCTAAGTTTAAGTTAGGAAGTGTACATTTTGACATCTGGTTGGCTAAAATGTTTTCACTGGTGGAAACAAGCTTGTGTAGCTTTAATAATACTCACCTCTGGAAAGGTCATAGAACGTCTTGTAACCTCTTAGACACCATGAAGAGACTCAGTATGGTAATGTATCTTACCTTATATTGATGGTGGCTTATAGCATATTCTTATTTTTTGTGAAAGTGTAGTATCTGTTTTGAGTCATGTTTTGTATCCAGCCTCTATTTCATTTGCGATATTTAATGTTGTAGCAGTCCAAGGGGAGGAGCCACTAACCCAAAGACTGGTGGGACTGTTCATGCTGGCATTCATGTGTTAACTTAAGAGGTTATGACAGTTATTCCAGTTATGTTGTGTTGATCTGTTGTTGTTATTGTTAATTTATAACCTCATTGCTGTTTGTTCTGTATTGAGTGTGGCTAGCATGGCCACCATGACTGAGACTGCTGTACCAGTTAATGACCTCTGATCACTGTGCTGCTTGGGGTGTGATGCTAATAAAGCTGCATCCTTGTAGTTGACCAGCGTATGGAAAACAGGAAAAAACAGATCTCTGTCTCTTCCTTTCACTTAAGCTCATTTTACATTTAATAAAATGTTGCCAACACATTTGGAGCCAAACTCTGCACTGTGATATGAACTCGCCAAACTAAACAGGCACATCTGCACAATAGCCTCACATAATTCAGAATACAAAAAAAAAAAAAAAAACTAACACTGATGCAGAAGGCAGACAGCCTTATTTGAGGTGAACCACTGAGTAGTCCATGTTTTTGCCAAATGTAAAAGTGTTTGGTATCCTTTTGCCATGGCAACAATTTCTGTTTTCTAGAAGAGCATTTTCTTTGTTACTTTGATGTTTCAATCCACACACCGGATAATATAGAGAGCCATACACAGGGAAGAGCCTGTGGCCTTTTTTAAGTTGCTGAAGTAAAAAGAGGCATGAAATTATAGCAGAGTACTCTCAGAGCAACAGTGCTGCAGAAGCAGTCGGTTTCATAGCAGAAGGCTCAGCTCCATCTCACATGATCAAAGGTCTTCTTTGTTGACCAAATGTCATATAGGCTAAAAAAGTTAGGAAGGGCTATATGATCTATTTATTTTTGATTATAGTAAAGCATGTCAACAAACTAAATACTACATGTCTGGCCTTTGATGTGATTCTCAGTGGGGCCTTTGGAGGAACTAAATTGGGACCCCTGTATACTCTCAGTCTTGATCACTTAATGTTGAAGTATCTCACTGGGAATCAACATCATCAATCTTACTAACAACTCTGATGCTGTGGTATCCAAAGATAACATGCACAAACTGTTTTGGTTTTCATCGGGTTTTAATTAATTACACTCAAGCAAACAATCATTCCAATAACTGAAACAGGCTTCAGTTTTTAAATGTTTCACAAAACAAGACAAATACCCACAGAGAGAAACAGTTGTGATCTGAAAAAGCTCCATGCTTTTTATCGATGTAAAAATAAACTGTAATTTCACAACAGCAATGCACAAGACATGCAGGTATGTCTCTTAAGAGGCTCACAATGTGTTTGAACAAAGAGTTTGTGCAAAAAACAACCATCTAAATGACGCGGCCCTCCTCGTGTACGAGTAGTCTTTGGTCCTGGTCGATTTTAAGTTTTGGTGGTGTTTTTTCTATGAAACGGCATCAGCAGTTTCTGTGCCCGCAGCCTGAACTTCTGATCCCTCACGCTGTAAATAATGACATTCCAGCAACTGTTGGTAGCCAAAATCCAGAAGGCGAAAAAGGAAAAGTTGCACCATTTATTCCCCAAAACGTTCCCGACCACAAAGACAGCGATTGGAGTGAACGATACAGTGAAAGCCACAGTTAGAGTCCCTATGGTTTTGGCTGCTTTAATGTCTGAGAATGTGGGTTTGGTCGTGCTTTGGCTTTCACTCTCAGCCAAGTGTTTCCTGCGTCTTGAGTGCTGCCTGATGCTGGAAAGAGAAATGATGTTAATGACCACTGTGCCACCAAGGAGGGTGAAGTCAAACGCGGGGAAGAGGAGGAGGATGTTCCAGGCCTGGCTTGGGAACTTGCCGATTGTACCCAGAGCGTAGTTACACATCCGACTGCAGGAGTTATACTCCAAAGCAATTTCACTGCTGAAAACTATCGGACACACAGCCAAGAAGAAACTTCCCACCCAGGAGAGGACAATTAGGATCGTGGTCCTTTTACGAGTAATCACCGAGTCCTTGTGCAAAGGCCTGAGCACGGCAATGCTTCGCTCGATCGTCAGAAAGAAAATAGTCGTGATGGAGACCAAAGTGCACCCAGCAAAGATGGGGCCGATGATGTTGCATGGGTGAAAACTCACCGATTGTGAGTTGTACGAGGTCCACTCCGGTGCCATGTCAGTGACCATGAGATAAACCTCAGCGTAAACGGAAAGCGGGACCACAAATATTCCCACTGCCAGATCAGCCACGGCGAGGGATGCCTTCAGGTATCCCTGCGGTGTGTGGAAGTGTTTGGTTCCCAGAACCACAGCAAGAGTCACCAGATTTCCAAAGAGGGTGGCAAAGATCAGCAGCACCATGAAGAGCACCATGAGGATTTTGTTGGCCAGAGTGCAGCAGCACACAGTGCAGTGTGCCTGTTCAGTTCTGTCCAACATGGTCGGCTTGCTGGACTCAATCATTGGATAAAACGATGCTGGGCATTCACATCATGACCTAGAATGAACACATAACAAAAATGGTGTTAGGTGTGAGCTGTTTGTGCTGAAATCAGGGAAGAAAAAAGACACAAATCTGGAGACTAAATATCAACTCAGCATGGCTCTAAAGTATGTCCACAGTATCTGTTTGTTGGTAAGTAGTTATATTTACAGACCAAATGATTCAAATAACTAAACAGCAGGAAGTAGAAAGCTGAAACCTGTTCAGCCAAGCCCTTATAAAAGAGTAACAACAGTAACAACAGTGGAGCAGCCTAATAAAACCAGGAATGGCATTCAGCAACACTTTGGACATAGTAGTACAGAAACTGTATTTAAATCAACACAACTGCAGCTTATTTGTGGGGCAGTGTTGTGCTTTAACTTCTTGGAATTAACCACCGTCCCACATCTTCAAAAGTAAGGAAATGTAAACATATTCACTTCTTGAAGAAGACATCATGATTGCTCCATTCAGTCTACTTTTTCATGTCAAAGTTTCACTACATCTGGCAAATATCTGATGTAACTCCCTGAAACTTGGGCCGTGCACTGAAAATTAGCCTCGTATGTGTTACATTTTTCATGACCAGTACACCACAGTGTCACACTTACTGTGTTAGCACTGAATCTTTCCAGAGGACATTAATTGTGTGAAGTAGAATTAGCCAATGTAGACGTAATTTGTACAAAGAACTTGCCTGGATTATGAGTGTATTGTTTCATTTATTTGCAGAATATCTGATTTGCATGTCTACTTGGCTTGCTCCCCATGACTAAATGAACCTTGGAGGAGGATTATGGGTCTTATAGTATTTAGAGCATCAGCCACACATTGTCCCACATGGCCTAAAGCTGTACTCCTCCCTCCATCACCTGACTCCTGCTCATCATAATGGTGCCGTGGCTTAGCTGGTTAAAGCGCCTGTCTAGTAAACAGGAGATCCTGGGTTCAAATCCCAACAGTGCCTTAAGTGCTATTCTCTTCTAAAAGAACTTAAAAAAAAAAAACTCAATATAAATACCAGTCCAATAAATATTGCTTTACCTCACCCCAAAAAGAATAAGCCCTTGCTCAATCACTGCCTAGTCCTCAACCTGAAATCACTGGCATTTGTTCCTATGGGAGGGACTACCACAATGATTCTCTCATGGTTTACCGTTGCAACCCACTGATTCTTTCCCCCGTGGAATGACACAAAAGCTATAAACAGCGAACTATTTCTGATTCTGTCTAAAATATTGGCTGATTTTCAAAAGACATGAAGATTAGACTAGTTCTGCACATGCAAGGGCTAGTGGTATCCATGGCACCCCATAGTGCATGCTACATGATCACAGTGTCCACAATTTGATTCATTGTCAGGAGACCTTTGGTGCATGTTACACCCCCCTCCTCTCTCTCCCCCATTCGTTTTGTCAGTCGGTGGCAAAATGTCCCCAAAAGAAATATACATTTTTTTCTTTTATGCCTTTGTGATTTTCAACCTCCACTTGAGCCTTTATCTGCCCGCCAACCTGTTCCTCTCACCTGCCCCTGCTCCTGTAGAGCTACCTCTCAGCTCAAACAAAGACCTTTAAAGTGGACTTAAGTGCTCAATACACTATAACATAAGAAATAAACACCACATGAACAGAACAGGGCAGACTAATTATCAATTGCAAAGTAAGAAAACGCAGCCGAATACACCAAAGGACCGGCAATATACATGTGATTTGACTCAAAACAAGGCCATGTGCATTTAAAATACACACACATACACACACAGATACGATCCAGGTATGCCTAATAAAGATTTTAAAGAAATATTTGGTGAAGTGTGATTTAATTAAAGAAAAGAAAAAAGAAAAAGAAAAAAGCTCACACAAAATAAAAGATTTTTTTTAATGATAACAAACAATTATTTTCTCTCTTTGTCGAACAGTTTGCCTTCAGGTAGCCCTGTGGTGTGTGGTCTTATGCAATAAACAGATGTGGGCTGCACAATTGGCGCATGCGCCCTGCTCTTCTCTGCTCTGCGCCCTCGCGTGCGGGCCATCTGGATGGGTTGGAGGGAGGGAGGTTAGGCTGTAAGGAAGGATGGATGGATAGATAGAAGGAGGGATGGCCTACAACTAACTCCAGCACGAGGTTAGATGACGTAATAATCTGTCCGGACAACAACTGTAGTAGTAAACAAAACCCAGCTGACGCTCACAGCCTGTTTTAATCTACAGTCTGGCAGGTTCCTGGACAGCCTTCTCGTGGAGCACCAACATTTTACATTGGAATAAACTAAACAGATGCATTACTGGGATTTCGTTTTGTGTAAAAAAGTAGAAATCAATTAGGCGATTAAATGTAAATGTAAACAACGAGACAGTTTTCTTCTTTTTAAGGCCACCGAGTCGCTTTTCAGACACGCACCAGCTGAAACCTCCATCCCTGCATGGAAATCCATACATGGTTATCACGGGAGCCCAATGCGCACGGAGAGCACAGTTAAGAAATTGAAAAGAAAAAAAAAACCGCCGTGGAGACATAATGTATCCAGAGTTAGATCAAAGTTGAATGAAAAATTAAAAGCGTTTCTAATCTTCCGCGCTGTTTTCTTGGACATTCAACTTCAGAAACAGAACCAATGCGCAGCTACAGGCGTCCCTGTCTTCATGTTGCCTTTCAGTGTAAGATGCGTTACCCAGAAGGGTTTTGTTTCCCTCTGTGGCCATCATCTTCTGAGCGCAGGCATGCAGACAGCTCACGAATATCCTGCCGATAATTGTTTAGGTAAAATCATTTTTAAAAAATCGAAAGGAGAAGAAAATAACAAAATTATAAATAAATAAGTTTGTTCCAGCACGCACAGATTAGCGCTGCCCTGCATGAGTATGTGCTCCTTGCAAGATTCCACAACAAATGAAATGCTCTTATTACTTACATGTAATATGCGGAAGATGGATGGTTGGATGGACTTACATGAAAGTTTTTAACTCAGTTACTTTGTATTTAAGAAGAATGAACAAACCTGTTCTGCTGCTGTTTTTTTTTTTTTTTTTAGCTCACTTCTAAAATCACAGTGCAGACCTCTAAGACCCGTTTCTACATATTACCACACATAATAGTGTCAGTTCTTATAAACGAGCTAATCAAGGTTTATAAATATTACAGGTTCAAGTCAAGTCTACTCACTTTCAGCTTTACATTCATCTCAAGACGCAGTGGGAAGCAGTCCGTAAAAAAAAGCATCTCCCAGCTGATTATCCTCCCAGCTGACTGCTGTTTAAAGCATCCCACAGCCCTTTCCATGAAAATTATGAGGGGAAAGAGTCCACGAGGAGAATCACAAAACTCACTTTCTGTTGTTCAGATGTTGTGCGAGAGTACGTGTGCGGGAAGTTGGATTTGTGGTGCCGGGCGCTGCGCTCTGGTCCGCACTGCTCCGTAGACACTGTTTAAGTGTGTCCTCCACTGGTTTCTCCATTGGCTGGGGATGATGATGATGATGATGATGATGATGATGATGATGATGATGATGATGGCAGAGTCCACCTCCTATAATATGACGCTGGCTGCACATGAACGCATGTGTGCTGAGGATGAGGAGGGTGGTGAATCCTGTTGCTGTATCCAAGTGGTTCATTTATCGGGACTGAGTTCTTGTCTATTTTTTTATTACTTACAGAGAGCCCTTCAGTTTCACAAAGCATTCTTCTTCTATAATTATTATTGTTCTGCACCTGTTTAATAAAACCAACCTCACCACTTTGCCAAGGCTTTATCTGTGAATTAATGCAGCAGTATGAAAATCAGGTCTCATCTGACTCTTCCAGCAGGTTTAAAATTATGAAAATCATATTCATGATATTTTTTAACCTTTTATCTGACAGCTCACAGTTGCATGGCTGAATTACCAGTCAAGCAATATAGGGTACTTTCCACAATAGTGCAAGGTCCCGGGAAATTGAACATTTGGGAACATAAATACATAGCCTCTGATAGCATGGCAAAGGGACATCCTCCTTTACCACCTTATCCTGCAGCCATACCTGAGGAACGGTTCTTTCATTAGAATCTAATTTCAGGGTCTTTTATGTGTTAAAAGTGACAGTACAGCTCAGATAATCTGGGGTTGAATTTCTAGTATAGATGAGACGTTTCCAGATTTTTTTTTTTTAAAGCTGAGCCTCACAGGCAAACTGAACCAGTACAGAGGGTCCCATAGAAATCCTATTTAAAATATACTAGAACAGTTTCTCAGAAACTGAATACTAAAAACTCCAAGCACACTGCAGGGTAAGCCCTCTGCAGAATTCACATTCATTGATACACTGAGATTATCACCACAGCCTGTGGCTGTCTCTCTGCATAACTCCTAAATCTAAAGTACAAGTCCACATTGCAATAGTTACAGACCCTTACTATTTGCACATTGTCTACAGAGAAAATAACAATGTTAATATGACAAGAGGGGCACCTCAATTTCAACTTTATCTATATTCAATTCCGTGTAATATACTGGGATGTTTGTATAGTAGAGCTAATTTGTAATAAATTGTTTGATCTAAATGGTACTTTAACTACTTTAATTATTGTTACTTTCTTGGAGCAACTGTGGCTACATAATTTCCTCAGGGATTAATAAAGTTTTATAAATCCGATGATTCCGGTTGCTACTGTTGTAATATATTCATCACCTTCTACACAAACCAACAAGCCAGTATTGGTGCCTGCGGGCTCAGATCCGCTCTTGAGGATTTGGCCAAATCTCTCTCAGAAGAGTTGTTTGCTTTCTAATTGCTTTTTGGCTTTGTAGCACCACGATAGCATTAGCATTCCCCTCCCAACTGTTGTCTGTGGGAAAGCTGACGCCAGAAGATGGCAGCTTTTGCAACAGTGCATGCAAAGAACTGATACTGCAAATTAATTCATTGATTGCCTCAAGCCATACCAGTGTGCCCATTGGGAACCACTGAATTACGAGATGTTGATGTCCCATAACAATAAGGCAGCGGCTTTGAAGCACAAGATTCAACCGCGAGGTAACAGGATTCAGTCTGGTTTGAATAAAAAATGTATTATGTTTTTTATGTGTGTGATATATATAGAGAACACAAACAAGTAAAGAATGGTAGGCAGTGGATTAAAGCACCATGAGGCACATAAGGTATGGAAGCATTTAAAAAAAAATCAGGATAGACTGTTTTTCAACAGGAGTGTAACAATTCTCCAAAACCGTGGATTGGTCCATTCTACATTTTTTTTAATGGGGATGAATAAGGAAAAAAGTAGCGAAAAGACTAAATCACATGATTAAAATCAGATCATGAACAATAAACTCTATTATTCGGATGTATTTACAGTTCAATCATTACCTAAATGTGATGTTTTCAGCACATTAGCATGATTTAACTAGGTATTAACAACTAGAAGATGGAAATATTTCACTGTGGACTTTTCTCTCATGATTTTAATCTCATTTTGTTACACGGTGAAAGAGAGGTGGAGGTATGCGCTGGAGAAAAGAGAAATGAAAAGCAGTACAAGAAAGACAATGCATGTGTGTGAATGAGAGGGAGGCAGGTGGAAGGGTGAAGATGCAAGGAGCAGAAGTAGTCAAGGCAGATGAGTTTAACCATCCAAAGCTGGAACTGGAGGTGGCAGAGTCGAAGATATTGAGATTTTGGTGGGGAATTTGCAGCAGGGACAGGATTAGATATGAGCAGATCAGCGGGACATCTCGGGTTGAGCCGTTTGGAGACAAAGTTACGAAGGCAAGGCTGAGATGGTTTGGACATGATTTTGAAGATGGAGCTGCCAGGCAGGAGGAAAAGAAGAAGATCACAAAGAAGATTCATGCATGTAATGAAGGAGGACATGCAGAGGGTTGGTGTGAAAAAGGAGGTTATCAGGCTTAGGGTGAGATGGAGGCAGATGATTCGCTGTGGTGACCCCTGAGCTGTTGCACACAACTGTCCCAAAAATCGGATAAGTGTAGTAAAACCCTGTCACTCAAACTAGACAGCACTTTTTTATTTCTTTAATTCTTCAAAGCACCCATTTTAGGAGGCTTTATAAACACTATGACTCCTCTGAAGTGCATAAAACTCTTCCTGTGTGTTGTGAAAGTATCATTTATCTGCAGGCTGGGCTCCAGTTCTGCGGTGGGCAAAACAAGACAAAAACATAATCCCGTGTTTGTCTGTGTGGGTTGGGTAATCCTTAATCCACAGCAGGCGACTTCAGTCTGATGCTTCAACTGCCTCACAGTTTGGAGCATTTGTTTCTGCAGCCGGGCAGTGACATGAAATATATGCGTTATACATATTTTAATATGACACATAAGAAATGACCTGCACTTAATGAAAATGTGCAGCGATAACAGTTCAAAGTGAAGAATTAACAGATGATAACAAAACAAAATTACAGTGGAGAAGCAGCGGTAAAATCAAATAAACCTTTTTTCCTTTGTTGTCCCCGATTTGTAGTTTCAGAAATTAATCACACAGCGGACAGGACAAGAGTACTTTAAGTATTTGATTTCTTTTTTAAGGCACAGAATCAGGTGCCCAATAATTTATACTGTTATACATTCATAGGTTTAAAATTGTTTCGCACTTTTCTGATCTCACTGACCACTCAAGGTTTTATACATAACATATCAGCACCTGCAGCCAACTTAGAATCACAAATTAACCTCACACTCATGACTGTGGTAGGAAACCCACTAAGACTAGTGAGAACAAAGGCCCCAGGAAGACTTCAAGCTACAGTCTTCTTGCTGTGAGCCTGCAGAGCTAACAACTACACCACTGTGCTGCCAAGACACAAGACAAGATACAGAGTAAAAAAAAGGTTTTCATTAAACTTAAATAAAGCAGTCGTATATTTGAAAGTATTACAATAAAATCAGTGTTTGATCTGAACACAGACTTTCTAGTGACACAAATGTTTAACTAAGTACTGTTTACTGCTTGGGAATGTATATATACAGTGCCCAACAAGTTCATTAGACCTGCCATAAAGGAAAGTTTTTCAGATATACATGTGATTTTTTTCAAACTTTGCTTTGATGGCCAGGACAATAACATATATAAATGCACAAAAATACTTTCTCAACCTTTGATGGATTCTCTTCCCCTTATCCAGCATTAAAAACCTAAGATTGTTTCACAGCTCCTTTTACCTCAAGACCCTGAAACCCGATAAAGGTTGGCTATCATCAAGTTTGTTCAAGTTCCTTAAAAAGCATTTCAGAGGAGTTTAAAGTTCTTTCTAACAGCTCCACCTGTTGTGTATGTCTGATTAGTCACGTGGACACTCACCAGCCACTTATTTAGGCACACCTGTTCAATGGCTTATTCACTCAAATCTCTAATTATCCAACTGCCTCCACAGTCTTTGAGATTCATATCATGGATGTGCACCTGACAAATCTGCAGCTACTGTGTGATCCTATCATGTCAGTATGGACCATAATCTTTCAGCAATTATTTCCTTCTTGAATCTGCGCCACAAAGAATTAAGGTTGTTCTGGAGGGGAAAGGGGCTCCAACCTGGTACGACCGAGGTGTACTTAGCAAAGTGACTAAATTGTCTGTCACATTTATCCCAGAGTTGTGGGATAGCCTCCAACCTGTCTGCATCCCTAAATTGAAGAAGTGAAAGAAGACGGATGGATAGTTTTCATGCGGTTTGTATTATAGTGTGATTTCTGTGAAAGTAACAAATTGTTGCAGACTAAAGTTAAATACATGTCCTACATGTTTTTATTTTAGTTTCTTTTCATGTTTTGTCTAAAGTCTAATTTTTATTACGTTTTTTTTTTTAACAGTAATTAGTCTGACTTCAGCATTTCTTCTCCATCTATTTTGTCACCACACTGCATATAGAACCGATTTTGATGTGTTGGCCAAAACATCCCATGTTTTCTTAAATTCTACATGAAAGCTATTATCTGTAGAGCAGCAGCCATTTTTACATCTCAGCGGAAACACAGATTCAAGGAAAACGGTACACGTGCAATCAAACCAGCCGGAGCTCAGCAATCAAAGATAACATTAAAACCTTAATAGTTTCATTCCCCTTGAAAGACGAGAACAGCACAATTTGACAAAAACATGCCGTGTTTGTTTTCCAGTCACTGCCTCTTTCTTAATATTGAATCTGATGCATCCCGTGATCATTTCTCTCCGACGATTTCTGTCAAATTCACAGCAGATAAAATCTGTGCATATCCACTCTGTCTCATCAAACCCAGAGCTGAAACGCTGCTCTGTCAGGTTATTAGACGCTTAATTTAAAAGTCAAGTAGGCACACTAAAATAACAGCAGTTTTATTAATACTGGTCAGGGCTCTAGAGTGCGACCAATTTGGTCGCAAATGCGACCAAATTTTTCAGTGGTGCGACTAAAAATAAATATTTGGTCGCACAGGTGCGACCAACTGTTCCGGTAACAAAAAAAAAATCTCTGTAACTCTCCGTGTGGTCAACAACAGACACACATTATGCCCCTATCGTGGACTAAACCAATCAGAGATAGTCAGGGGCGGGACCTCTCTGATTGGCCGTGGTCCAGTTGAAAGTGCAGGTGGAAGAGAGAGGTGAGTAGCTTGAATAAAGCGATATCAATTCATTAACGGATTCCACACAAAGACCTAAACACGGAGCGGACCCGACACATCAGAATCAGCTTCGTCTTTCTCGGCTTTCTCACCCGACGGCCTGAACACGGACACGCTGTCGGAGCTTAGCGATTCTTCGGGTCCGCGCTGTGTTTACGTCTTTTTGCGCTGATTCTGAGCTGCAGGTTTTGCCTCTCTCCAACCAAAATTCACCGAGCCTGCAGCAAAAGAAGCAGCAAACTGCGCTTCACATTTGATCAATGTCGTCATGAATTCCCTCTGACTTTTGCTGTTTTGCTTCCACCACGATAAAAATCACACTTCCTGCACAGCTCTCTCTCTCTCTCTCTGTACTTCAGGAACAGTTTCTCGTCTCAAATCTGTTTTCTGCATTATTCATTCGCTTATTACCCACCAGTCTAGCGTTGTTTACAGCGCTTTTTCTTTTTTACTTAAATGACCTCGGACAAGAAAGCCTAATTTCTGCTGTTCAATACTGAAGAAATTTAAATTTCTTAAAATTATGCAAAATTGCAGAATATTTTTATGGTTATCTGTTATAAAAAGCCAGACCAGGAAAATCTCCTTCATGTTTTCCTGTGTTTTATTCTCAGTTACTTTCACACAAAGGCATCTGCTGTGATTTTCACAATTCTGATGAAGTCTCATGTGTATCAGTACTGATAAATGATCAGAATTATAATATTTCTGACTGTCTGAGGCTAAATTGAATCAAATCAGGACTTTGAGAACCGGAATTGAATGGATTATAGAAATCAGTGATGATACTCAGCCCTAGTGAGCAGCCTAGGCCTGAGAGAAGTGGATGTACTGTAGCTGTGGGTAATAAGAAAAGATGAAAAGAACTATTGATAACTTTTTTGTTAAGTTAAGGCCTGATCTGTCTGAAATTCATAGCCAGTGCTCTGACACGGTGCCATCAATATTTGAATGCTGAAAAAGCACAGTGTATCCAGAAAACACATTATATGCTGCAGTAAATGCACTGCCCAAGTGTCCCCTCTCCCCACGGCCTTTCAGCAGCAGACAGCAGCAAACAGGTTGTCAGAGGAGGCCAAGATGATGATTAAGTTTTTAACATTTTCTACAATATTGACAAAGCACTTTAAGCACAAGTTTGTTAGTTAATAATTTAGAAATTAATATTGTCTGTATGGACTTCCCCCCCCCAAAGAAAGTGCACATGTAAAACTGCGGTGTTAAGCGATGCGGTTGAAAAATTTGAGTGCGCCTAACTTTTGTGCCGGTACGCCTAAATTTTTAAAGTTAGGCGTACCGGTGCGCCCATGTCAAAAAGTTAGTCTAGAGCCCTGCTGGTGTTGGACTGAAATGTCAGTTTGAATTTCATTACTGTGGCTTCCAAATGGAGAGCTTATTAGGTCTAAGTGGAAGTGCCAACATTTTTAGCTTTGCTAAGGGGTTTTACAGTAAAGAATTCAATTTGTAGGCACAAAAATTATTGTTATGCTAATTTGCTCTCAGCAGCTTCACTTTACATACCGACTCATTTATTTCAGGATAAACACAGAGAGCATGGGGCACCTGTGAGGCTAAAAAATGGAGCCAACAGAAACTGCAGTTCCTCTAATGGCCACTTGAGGCTGCCTTGGTGGCTGAGTCCCAATTGCTCAGTCCATAAAGAGTCGCATGTTAAAGTGTTCAAGCTTAGAAGAGAAATAAACAGACAGCATTTAAAGCTTGGTTACAAGAAAATACTTTAGATTTGTAAAGTTGATTTTCAGATTTTACACACTTTATCTTAACACTATGATTGAAGATAATTCAAAATTTTAAATGCAGTACAGAATTTCACTTCTGTAAGCTTTGAGTATGCTCAGCAGACAACAAGAAGATAATAACTGAACTGGAAGAGCTCAAGATTTCTAGGCTTTTGACACTTACCATTCAAAAACATTGGGTCTTTCATTTTCTGTGATACAACTCAGCAGCATCTTATCATTACACACACCCTGCCTGGTAACGCTCCACAGTCAGCTGATAACACAGAGTTTTGGATTTAAATTTCAAAGCTTAAGCAATAGTAACCCTGATACCACAAGGCTATGTTCTGAGACTTCCCTAATAAACTCGTTTCAGAGAAAAAGATGGTGTTCACAGCCTGAACTTTTCCTGTGACCAGCAAATAGACCCTCGTTGCATTAAATTAGCAGTGCTTCCCTTTAATTTAGGTGGTTAAACTGAAGGAAGCTGAAGAGACAAATTGCTAAATTAAGGTAAATTAAACTGAAAGTGACAGATTCCAAGGAATGATTTATGAAGCCCATTTCACTCCACCATGGTGCCCGCTGCTCAAGCTGTCATGTGTATAATCTTTCTGCTGGCTCAGAAGGATTCACATGTGTGAAAGTAAACTAGCAATGATGACTTCTTCTTCTTGAGTCTTTATTTCTGCTGCTTCATTTAGATGAAAATGTGGATCCATCACCCCTTTATCAAGGTCAAGGGTATATTGTGGATATTTTCTTGGACCCTGTACCCACCTTTCTCCAGCAAGATAACACACCATGTCACAATCAACTCAAAGTTGTTTCTTGAACATTAACACGTCTCCAAAACTCAGAAAAATTATGTATGCCAAATATGATACATCAGGCGTTAAGCGGTTAGCAGAGATGTAAAGGCAAGCGGTGATCCAACCTGGTACTTCGTAAGGTATACCTATTGAATTGGCCAGTGCGTGTATGTTATAAATTATATCATTATATAACAGCTGTCTTTTCTGAATTCTTTCATGTGTTTTGTGTTTCAGTGTGGTTGGACACATTAGGTCACAGTCTATGTTTATAAGTTGTTTGATGCTGAACATCAAACAAAACCCTAAAAATAGATTTTTAAGGCTTTGCTTCTCTATCTACCGGCGTGCTGCCCCCAAGCAAATGCAGAAATCTCTTTTGAATTCACCGACGTTGTTACAACTTTATACTAACTGTGAGAAGTTAGGTGTTTTCAGTGTTTCGTAGCACAGCTTTACTCCTAAAGCAATGAAAATATGCCAAGAGCAGATCTTGTGGTGCAAGCACAAGCTTCAAACCTTCCTTCATTGCTATGATGATATCTTCTTCAGTGATTTGAGTGTTACAAAAGTTTTTCAAAGTTGGAAAATGAGAAAGATGGTATATTATGTAATATGAAAAGTAAGAGGTTGGGAATCAGTCAACAAATGTAAGACAAACTTGTACTATAATAGAAAATTATAAGCAAATAAAACAGTACGTTTGAATAAATTGTAAAATCCATTAGAAGACACAGGAAGGAGTCTAAAATAAGAATGCTATAAGCTAACTTCCTCCCTTGGATAATCAGCAGGAGAGACGAAAACACTTTTAAGAAGAAAACAAGCAATTATGGGCGTCAATATTTTCTCGCCAAGCTTCATTTTGCAAGTTGAAAAGAAACAAGTAATTATGACACTACCCCCTACGAAGTGGGTGAAAAAGCTGAGAAATGCCAATGTCCCTCAGTGAATAGATCGCACTGAATAGCAGCAGAGCAGGAACACAACATCCAAAGATAGAGGGCTTATACAAGCTTTATGTAGCCAGTCTGGATGACTAAGAGCAAACTGTATATTTACGCTAACACCCTGAAGGTGCAGGTCTCCAGGCAAACTGGTGTGATGTTTTGTATTGTCTCCTGAAAGAAAACTGGACTGCAAGCTCCAACTGTGAAGCAATAATGCAACATAATTTTGCCTGTTTTTCCAAAAATGTACTGCATGTTTTCTTTTGTGAGGCCAAGGAATCAATGCAACACCAGTTTTATTGCTGTGACCTTACCACTTACTCAAACTTATCACATTTTAAAACCATTTTTTATCTGAAAAACAGGCATAAAATAACACTGGATGGGATGAATTTCTCCTTTATATTGAATTTCTCAGTGACACTTAAATAAGTGCCATTTCATTTCAATGCCGCATTTTTATTTCTATATTTATGGTCATTAATTTCTAAGTGATCGCATAGATTGTTTGTGAAAGCTGATTCATTGTTAGTCATGGTTCTGGTTTTGTGTTTTATTTGGTCATTTCTAAGGTTTCTGTTACTGTGCCTCCCCAAATTCCAAGTTTCATGTCTAGTCTTGCCCATGTCTGTGTCTCCTGTGTCTTCCCCAGTCCTAGCGTCAAGCCCACATCTTCAGTGTGCGATCATGTTTCCTGTTTTCCGAAAACGTAGGCTGCGTCCTTTGGAAGCCACATTTGAAGGCCGATTACGTCACAACCAGGCGACGAAGGCTGTCTCAATTTGTCGACTCCTTCAAATGTGGCCGACAAATGCGTCCTTAATTTCTCCGAATTTGAAGGATGGGTCAGGTGTGTCCTTCATGGCCCACCATATCCCAGAATTCATATTCCTTCAAAGTCCTTCTGATCAAGCTACGTCTCTCTGAGTGACACTGTAGTACCATCTTGTAATGTCACAGAGTGCGGCCCAGCCAATTCCAGTTTCCAACAATGGCAGCCACTACTAAGTTTTAATATTACTCTTTTTAATCTTTCTAAGTCACAAAATAAACTTTTAACATATTTTCAGGCGAGAAAGTAGCTGTTACCCATCCGCTCGATAGCTAGCCGGAGGTTTCAATGGTCACTCGAGCCGGCGAGAGCAGCGGACTCCCTGCTTCATCGTTTTCAGACTCGATGTCTTTCGCTACTCAAGTTAAACATGATATATAAGTCACTCGGATAACTTAAAAATGTTATTGTTTGGCTTTTTTCTGTCTTTTATTTGTTCCAGAGTAAATCGTTTTGGCTGAGATCAAAGTTATTAGATTAGATTAAATAAAAATGTATTAATCCATCAGGTGGGTTCCTCTGGGATTTTCACATAGCTGAATAAACGTCAAACAGAAAACTGATTAAACAGAAGTGTGAGATGGTTGAGAATTTATGCCAGTGTCCTGTTATATTTTAGATAGCAAGGAGCAGACAGCTGACTTTATTAAATTCCACCGAGACAGCGGTGACGCAAATCTGAAGGCTAGACTATCCCATTTCACAGCCTCGCACTTCCGGCCTTCTCGGTCTTCGAAGGACCCGGCCCATGTAGACCGCGAAGGCCGGGTCCTCCGAAGGATGCGGTCTACGTTTTGGGACACAGCTTTAGTGTGTTCAGATTTTTTTTCCTTCCTTCTCATTATGTTCGATCTCTCCCAGCTGTGTTCCCCGTGTGTTTCTATTTCCCTCATTACCCCTCTGCGTATTTAAGCCCTTTGTTGCCCTCTGCTTGTTGTTGCATCGTCCTTTGTAGTGGTGTGGTTTTTCCCGTCATTCCTGTTTTCAAGTCTTCCAGTTTCGATTTTGTTTTCTTGTTTGTAGTGTTCTAGTGTTTACAGCCAAATAAAGCTGCTCCTTTTTTCAATCCCTTTATGTTTGAGTTCTGCATTTGGGTCCAACGCCTGCCCGCCACACAGCTCACCTTGATGACCTTGACCACTTTCTGTGGAACTTCAAAAACGGCCAAAACAAGACTTGAACTCTTGTCTGTTTGAAAAATGTTTGTTGTCTTGCTGATCTGTACTCTGAAATGTTGGCTCAATGTGCTCACATGTTACTTCTGATGGTAAAAGAAAACAAAAAATATCATTCACATGTGGAACATCAAGCACTCTCAAGAAAAACGGGCACAGCAAAAGTGCATTACTGTCTCTACAGGCGCAGCGTACAAGGATGTACTATATGTTTCTCTTTGAGTCACTTTATTAGTTATGGTTACATAAGTTGCTGTTGCTTTGTGTTTGCTGGAAGCAAAGGCTATTCTCCTCTGACCCCTGCAGCTCACTGGATATGTTCTCTTTATCAGACCACGATAAAAAGTCCAAAATAGCGCGCAGGATATAATAACAGGTGTTTCTAAACTGGCTTTAACTGGTGCAGATGTGATATCGATAGAGTTCTCAGTGGCCAGCAAGACTAGAAATATGCTCTACAAATGCCAGCTACCTTTAAGGAATGGTTAATAAAAAGATATAGGTATCCAGTTTTGTGCATTTAGTGTCAAATAGATCCATTTTTGTCTACAAAACTGTCAGCAGAGGTTCAGACTGGTAGCAATTAATTGGTTATGAATAAATGCAGCAGTGCCTTTGAGGGTATCACCCCAGTAACAAGAGTGCCAACACAGCAGAACTAAATGGATCACAACTGTAATTTAAACACAAGTGTCCTGAGAGGATTATGATCATTATATTTCAGAGCACCTCTTCAATAACTCTTAGTGTTGTGTATTGGCTTCATATTATTTGTAAGCTTGTATTGCTGGTGTCCAATTTTCCTTAGACAGATCAATAAAAACACATTTCCTCTCATCATTTCTGTCTGTATACTGGCTCCACTCCCCACCTTTTTTGTCTCAGGTGGGGTTTGACTAAGAAATCTTGCAAACAAATGAAAATCATTCTGCATTCTGTTAGGTGCACGGAGCAGAGGATTCAGCCTTGGGCTAAGTGAAAGAAGAGGTCATGCAGGGTAAAGTATTTATGTCTATAAACAACAGTACCAGATGTTATATAAAAATAACATTTGTCACTTTGATCAGAAAAAAGTCTTTCTTTACATTTGCATATATTCAAATACACAGATACACAGTCATTTCAGTCAGCTTCCTTTGTCTCATTTTCATTTTGTCCTTGGAGCAGCACATTCTCTTCTCACTCTGTGTATCTCAGTGTTTCAGGACAAAGAGAGGGCATGAAACGCTGTAAATGTCACTCACCGCAGGTATCAGTTAAAAAAAAAAGAGGACAAAACCAAACCAGGGTTAATTTGTTTTCACTGATGCAGTTCCAGAGCAAAACAAAGCATAGAGGGTGAAGCCACAATGCACCTGACTCAGAATTAACAGCCATTTTAGCCAAGCTGGCAGAGCAGCTGTTAGTGTTTATTAAACTGTTGTCCTCCACCTGGTTCCAGTTAGAAATTCCTAAAAAAATGTTTTCAGGTTTTGTCTTCTTCAGGTTGACTAATAAGAGTTTAATGTGTGGCATCATGAGGTCTTGGCTTTAATTTCAACAACATCGTTTGTGACTAAATTAGTGCTGTCAGCATGAATCTAGTTCAACTTACTTAACACCACAATTGCATTAATGTGGCAAATCTCCGTTAGCGAGTTAACCCGGTGTTCTGGGAATCCATCCTACCTGGCAAACCATTCTACCCGTTGTTTCTGCTCATACGCACAACATGAAATTCAGTGGCAAATTGTCCTACCTTTGTGAATATTAGCTAGAAAAATACTCTGGCCGGTAAAATTAACTGCCAAACCATCCTACCTTTGTGAATGTCACCTACAAGCATACTTAAACTGCTAAAATTTTGTGGCAAATCGTCCTACTTTTGTTAATCTGAGCTAGAAGCATACTTTAAGAGCTAAAATTCAGTGGCAAATCATCCTACCTTTGTTAATAACAGCTACACACATACTCTGACGGGTAAAATTAAGTGTTAAACCATGCTACCTTTGTGAATGTTACCTACAAGCATACTTTAACGGGTAAAATGAAGTGGCAAACCATCCTGGCTGTATGCATATGAGCTACAAGTATACTCTGATGGGCAAAGTTAAGTGGCAAACCGTCATACCTACTTAAATTGGTGCTGGAATTACTCTGTGACAGCAGAAATGTGCATAAACTACTTACAGTAGAACGTTTTGCCAAAGTAGGATGGTTTGTCAGAACACCGGATCGCCCGTGCTAGGGGCTGCACGGCGCTAACGTATTAACAAGCTGACAGCGCTGAGGCGTTGACGCCGTGCAGCTCCATGCATGGAACGATCCGCGTTAACTCGCTAACGGAGGTTTGCCGCGTTAATGCGGTTATGGCGTTAACGTAATTTTAACGAGATTAACGCTGACAGCACTAGACTAAATACATGCAAAAGTTTTTCTATTTCCCTCATTGTGTCTAGTTCTAATTAACATTGTCTTTATGCGCATTTTAACAGGTGTTTTGTGTTTTTCTCTGTTTAGTACACAGTCCAGACTGAATAGAGTGACAGCGAAATATATAAAATTGGCACAGCTGGATGGATATTCAGTATCAGAGAACAACCTAAGTATTGCTTCTATTCAACAGCTCAAAAATAACAACAATAACAATAATAGGAAAAGACAAATTTTTCAGATTTGTTTGTTCATTCAGTTTATATGGTTTTGTCTGGAATGGGAATAAAACATATTTTCCTATAGTTGGCTGACAAATTTGTGTAATTTCAGCTCAAATGCCATCCTATTGTAATGAAGATGAATGAATGAATGAAGTCAGGCCAAACTATGTATGTCACTTGTGACAAAAGTGCTGAGAGAGTCTAGCAGGGGACAGAGGGAAGCATTGCTGTGTGTGTACTGGGTGAGTCATTTGCTGATGGGATACAGGTGTGACAGAAAGTTGAAAAGGAAACTAGCATCATGGAGTTGTTAAATAAAATTCTAGGACATGATTGTAAAGAGTCCATGGCAGTTACATTGTTTCTCAAAGGCATTTCAGAGGTATGTACAAGGTGTCCTTGGAGTGCACTGGGTATCCTTAATAGTCATGTTTCAGCACTCAACTTATGCTTATGCTATACAGGGCCACAGTTGCACTCACTCTTCATTTTCACTGAATCTAACCTGAATTTTGGTGCCTAACAAAGAAGTTACTGAAAGCAAAAGGTAAGCAACATCTAAAAAATCAAACCAGTCTGCCTTCGATTTTTTCGGCAGTGAGTTCAGTAGCAGATGTCACCCCTCTTTGCATGCAGATTTTTTTCTGGTTTACAGAGAGAACCTTTTGCTCACTGAGTACAATTTGTCTGTAACTGATGCTTCAAGGACACCTTGTACATACATCTGCAAAGCCAGAGGCCGTCATGTTTTAGCAGCTGTCACCCTCTGGGGGAGGGATTATGGGATTTTGTACCACTCAGAAATAAAGGCCACTCAGCAGAGGGGAATCCCTTTGTCCTCAAACATAGAGTCGTTTAATTCTTTTTTTGGCTTTTATATATAGCAAATGGGAATGTTGAAAATTTGACAAATAAAATCGAATATATTAGTTTCACATTTGGGTGAAATTTGAGTTATCTGGATGAAAGGATAAGGTATCCTAACTACAGTCAAAGAGGATTCATTCTTGAGGCCTGACAGTGGAAAGTTTGATGTAGGATTTTAGATCAGTCTGTCATATGCTGTCAAATTGTGCAATATATTTATTATTTATCTAAAGCCACGTCATTCACTGTCAGACAGACAGAGATACACTCACAGGGCCTGCTCCACTCCAAATAAGTTTTAAAGCACATTTCTGGAACTAAGCTTGACAGTTTAATCTTAATGTGCAAAATCTGGCAAAATAAAATCTGATACTGCAGGTTCCATTCACTGCCCTCATGTAAATATACTCCAGTGGTGGAGGAGTGGGGGATCTGGTGAAGAAATCTTGTGTGCTGTGAAGTATGACCATCATACCTGCAGCGCTTTGATTTTGTTTCTAATTTAAGGAACGTCAAACAGTAATTGGTGTATTGTTGGTTAGTCAAGTCTCTGAGAAGAGCAAAGTGGGAGGTCGAGTCACTTGGACATGGAAAGCCAGACAATGAAATGTTAAATGGACATTTATAACACGGGCAGCATGTTATAAATGTCCTTTTTTTTGTTTAATCCACCATCTGGCCAGGAGTGTGGAGTTTGCGTGTTTTCCCTGTATCTGTGTGGGTTCTCTCCAGGTACTCCAGCTTCCTCCCACAGTCCAAAGACATGCAGTTAGCAGGGTTAGGTTAATCAGTGAGGCTAAATTGCTCATACATGTGAGTGTGACTGGTGGAGAGAAACATGACTCCACTCATTCCTGTTGCAAGTGGCATAAATGAGTCTGTTTAAACAGACCTAATGACAATAATGAGTACACAGTGAAAATAAAGAGGTGCTTTGGCTGCTCCCTTATTCAAAAGGGGTCCTCACAGCAGGTAGCCCCACATGGATGCCCTTCCTAACACAGCCTGAAAGGCACTAAAAGTTCATACCGAAAGTCAGCTTGATCTTTAGCATTGTTACCAAAATTAGCACGATACCTTGTAATGTTGCCATTTTATTGGACTGTTATTGTTGTTGTTGGTGGTGTCACATTATTTATCATATAATAGTAATACGTTGCAGGGACCACTGTGAATTTTTGCCTAAAATGATAAAATTTCCAGATTCTATAAATCTTTTTATGTTTTTTAGCCCATGCTTTCTGTGCTAGCAATTACTACATAGAGCTTTATATAACGGAGAACTATGTTTGTATATTTTAATACAATATTGCAAATACACATTTTTATTTTATTCTCATTTCTTATTATATTTTCTGTCTCACCAACGAAACATTAAACTGTCTGAGCTGCGGAACCACAACTCAAAACTGATGGATTGCATGAGCTGGCCCAAACCTCCGGAGTGAAAACTGGTCGAGGGGAAGCTGGACATTCATGAGTTCACAGTAAGAGTTGTTTGCCAAATAAGACAGGAGTAAGCCCACACTTCTTTGCATGGCTAATGTTTTGTACCCGGTATGGCACAGCACTCTGATTGTTTCTAGATTGATGTGAGATGAACGGTTTAAGCACTTTGTGGCAGAGTGGTCTGGTGACTGTGACAATAACATGTAATTCTGGCTGGGTTGTATGAGATCAAATACACATATTCCCCACTATATGTGATGTACATATGCTAACCATCCTCCTATATAAAGGTACGTTTTTCCAACTGGGACGTTATTTTCTTTTGTTAAGGTAAAGGTTGTATACTTAGCATTAAAGCATTAAAACCAGTGAGTTCACTTAGGTTTCTGATTCATTAACTGCATTTCTCTGTTGTCACATGAGTTCAAATAGCTGGAGTCACAGCGGCGGAACAACAGCAGAAGAGAGCAAGCCAGGAAGGGAATTATACAGTATAAAGAGAGATGGAGATCATTGCTGTGGAGTTGGGGAGGGGCAGGGTGACACAGCAGCTAACAAGACAAGGGCGTCCAATCCCACGGCTGCAGCCGGCAGCCTGCACGCCACCACCAAGGGTTGGATTAATTCACTGTGACGCGCTCTCTTGTCTGTGGGGAAAGATGAGCACCCCCTCTCTCCCTTCCCTCTCCCTTTATATCATGGCTCCCCTTACTCAGGGCTCGGCCTTCCCTCCCCACTCCTGCTGGGTCAATCTCTGGAGCGCTGATGAAGCTCGGCTGGGGGCTGATGCCGTGGATTTGAGGTGACAGATGGGAGAGTTTGAAGGCAGCTGAGCTTCGTGGCCCGCTGGCTTGGCCGGCCAATCTGAGTCATGCATGTGCGTGCTGTGATGTTTGGACTCGCATGTCAAAGTGAATTGAAGGAGGTGGAGTAAAGGAGCGAGTTTTGAGAGAAACCTCCTCAGCTGCTGCTAAAGCATCTTTTCAGCAGACACAGCTGAGTCTCAACATACTCGGGTCTGAATTTTTGCAGCGATGTGATGTTTTATGACAAAGAATAGACTTTATATTGATAGTGTCATGCGGCGGCTGTGTGAAGGCAAGAGAGGACCCAAATGCACGGCTCTAGACACACGGGGATGAACTCAAAGGCCGGTCTTTATTAACAGGAACATAAGAAGTCATACAAAACTATACTGGGAGCAACTAAAAGCTGAGGCGCTGGGAAGACACGGAAATTGCACACAACCTAGAGGGACGGACGCAACACAGAACAAAGGGACACTCTGACATAAATACACAGAAGGTAACGAGGGAAGTGGGAACACACGGGGAACACAGCTGAAGACAATTACTCATGGCCGAGCAGGGAGGACACGAAACTGACGATACTGACACCAAGATGTGGACCTTAAACACAACACAGTACACAGAGATGAGCACGGAGAGAGAGAGGCAGAGAGAGAGGCAGAGAAGAAGGATGAATACGAGGGGATGAGGAGAACACAGAACACATAGGATGGGAACACGGTACCAGAGCAAACACCACAATAAAAACATGGACACAGGGGGAATCCAAATACCAAACCAAACAATCCAATGGACATAAGAAACAAAATACAAAACTACAGAAAAACTAAGAACACTGGGTCAAAATGACCCAGGACCATGACAGA
Source organism: Rhamphochromis longiceps (assembly GCF_057381845.1). Lineage (NCBI taxonomy): Eukaryota > Metazoa > Chordata > Actinopteri > Cichliformes > Cichlidae > Rhamphochromis > Rhamphochromis longiceps. The sequence goes on from NC_140567.1 coordinate 30,881,631, forward strand.
TAGATGCAATGACAGCAACCTTAAGCAGAGTCGATCAGAATATTGTGTTTATATAAGAGATGGTTCTTCATATCGGGAAGTACATATGGATCCGAAATCTTAAAGATCTTAGTTGGGTTTTTTTTTGCATATTTGTCAGACTGTAATGGTTCAGATCATCAAACATATTTTAATATTTGACAAAGATAACCCAAATAAATACAACATTATGATTTTATTATGGGGAAAAAAGTTTGAAAATACCCGTCCCTGTGTGAGGAGTTGATTGAATGAGTCTTTCTCTTTGCTGTGGAGGAGTTTTGGCCCACTCTTTATAGAATTGTTTTAATTCAGACAGACTGGATTGTTTTTGAGCATGAATGACCTGTTTAAGGTCCTGCCAAAACATTTTTATCTGATTTAAGGTCACTCCAAACTTAATTTTGACTCAGGCAGGTGAGGCCTGCTGTTCTTTAGATGCTGTAGTTCTTTTGTGACCTCCTGGGTAAGTTGTTGATGTGCTCTTGGGGTGATTCTGTTAGGCTGGCCACTTTTGGGAAGGTTTATCACTGTTCCAAGTTTTCTTTGCCAAACAGGTTGTGTTTAAGCAATTTCTCAATTCAGCAGGTCTGGCAGGAATCAGGTCTGGGTGTAGCTAGTGAAACATAACTCCATCTTCCCCTGTCCTTCATCTCATCATCTACATCATTCCCTAGCTCTGTTTTAACAGTTTTGTATTCCTAGCGTTTTTCTGTATTTTCCCATGCTTCACTCATGGTTATTCTCTGGAGTTCGTACATTTCTTATCTCTGGACTTCAGCATTAAATGCTTGCTTTATTTTACTTCTCCCTCTTGCATCTTGAATGTGAGTCTGCAGCTTTCTGCATGAACAGAGACTGAGATCATAAAATAATTAACGTGTTTACTGAGACCATAAAACAAGGAAGCCACAAGGTACTTTTGCTTTCTTGTTTCCATGTGTACTCCTTTTTTCAGCCAGACGATTCACTTCCTATTCACTATTAGACTGAATGCATATTTAAGGCTCTTTAGCTTTAGGAAACTATGACCCCTTTTTATATGCAGTACATAAACGATGGCCGCTGTAGTAAGCTACACTCAACAAAAATATAAACGCAACACCTTTGTTACTGCTCCCATTCCCCATGGGATGGACGTAGAGACCTAAAATTCATTCCAGATACACAATACGGCGACGAGCTGGAGTCAGGTCAAGACCCCGATGAGGATGACGGGCATGCAGTTGAGCGTCCCTGAGACGGTTTCTGACAGTTTGTGCAGAAATTGTTTGGTTGTGCAAACCAATTGTTCCAGCAGCTGTCTGGGTGGCTGGTCTCAGACGATCTTGGAGGTGAACCTGCTGGATGTGGAGGTCCTGGGCTGGTGTGGTTACACGAGGTCTGCGGTTGTGAGGCCGGTTGGATGTGCTGCCATATTCTCTGAAACGCCTGTGGAGACGGCTTATGGTTGAGAAATGAACATTCAATGCATTCCTGCTGTCAGCATGCCAATTGCACGCTCCCTCATTGCTTGTGGCATCTGTGGCATTTTGCTGTGAGACAAAACTGCACATTCCAGGGTGGCCTTTTGTTGTGGGCAGTCTGAGGTACACCTGTGCACTACTAATGATGTCAGATCAGCATCCTGATGTGGCACACCTGTGAGGTGGGATGGATTATCTCAATATAGCAGATGTGCCCACTACCACACATTTGGACTGATTTGTGACCACTGTTTGGGAGGGATGGTTATATTGTGTATCTGGAATGAATTTTAGGTCTCTACGACCATCCCATGGGGAATGGGAGCAGTAACAAAGGTGTTGCGTTTATATTTTTGTTGAGTGTACTGTATGTGCCAGGAGCGAACAAAAGGAAAAAAAAAAACATTGAAATATAAAGATAAAATACAGCATATATAAAGAATATGTCCACCTGAAGATTAAAGTACAACTTCTAGAAATTCTACTTACAGAATGCTCCTTTAAAGTATGTTGAATCTTGATCTATTACATCCAAGAGGGAAACATTTTGGATTTATTTATCTGCTGAATTTAAATAATAGTTACTTTGATTCTGCACATAAAACATATTATCGGCTCATAAAAATGATGCATAATTGTAGATTAAAGGTCCCACACACCCACAACCACACTGTGTGGTTGATTAGACTTGCTGAAACTGGAGTAAAGCTGCACACTATGGAATTTCCATAATATCACCAATCAGAGAAGTGAAGTTGACTCTGCGCTCCTCCTCCGGCACCACCGCACCTTCTTTCCCCCCTTGGATCAGTTCATGGACTTTTGAATTTAACAATAATTTAAAGATTAGGTTTCTCGTTTCTGGTTTAGTCTCATAGTTCACAGTTCATAGTTGATACCTTAAAAAGTATGCTTATGCCTGTGCATGCCTGTTTGTGTCTATGCAACAGGCCGGGTCTTAGACTCTCCCTCTGTCTTAGAACATTTCAGGCTCCTTCCTGGTGTGGGGCCTATTTCCCCCCACCACACTCGTTGCTTGTTGCTGGTACCCCAACTGCCAGTGCAGTGGTGGTTTTCAGTGTCCGGGGCTGGGGCTCGGGTGTGTACTGGCTCGCTCCTGTTGGCCCTTTGGTGGTCCTCCTGGGGCTCCCATGCTCTGGGGGGAGTTGGATGTCTGGGGCCCAGGTCTCCTCCATGCCTGCTTCAGGTCCTGGAGGTCTGGGGCTGTGGCTCCCCACGCCCACTATTAGACACTTGCATGGAGAAACCTTATGAACACCAGCGCCCGTGCACACAAGTGTTCACAGAGATGTGCACACAGATACTCACAGACACACAGCAGGAATAATAATAATAATAATAATAATAATACATTTTATTTATAGGGGTCCTAAAGAACCTCAAGGTCACCTTGCAATAGTACAACAAAATAAAAACATAAGGTAAACAAATAAAAGCACAACTATAAAACTAATATAGGTAACAATAGACTAGGACCAAGTTATAATGAAGGGCATGCAGTTCTGAACAGATGGGTTTTGATGGGAGTGCATTCCAAAGTCTCAGAACAAGTAAAGGCTCCGAGTCCCATGGTAGTCATGTGAGCAGATGGAACAGACAGAAGGGAACGAGAGAGTGAGTATGTATGGAAAAGATCAGATAAATACTGAGGAGCAAGTTTATGAAGAGCTTTGAAAGTGAGAAGCAGGACTTTCAATTGTTACGTGTTATACGTTCAGTGTATATGATTCTGGATATAACATCAGCAGCTTCCTGCAGTTTATGGAGAAATTTATGAGGTAAACCATAGAGAGGAGAATTAAAATAATCTAAATGAGATGTGACAAGAGCAAAGGCGCTGCTTTTTGGTCCAGGTTATTCTTCCTCAGGACACGCAGGAAGTGCAGCCACTGCTGCAACCTTGTTTTCCAGGGTGTTGGTGTTGTGGGTCCAAGTGAGATTGGTGGAGATGTGGGTGCCAGGAAAACCTGAAGGTGGAGACAGAAACTGTAACTGAGCACATTTCTGGATGTTATTCAGAATAGAATCAGAATACTTTATTACTCCCTAGGGAAATTATGTGGGTTACGGTTGCTCCGGTACAGTAACATTAAGTGAAACAAAAACAAAAACAGACTAGACTATTAGCAACACAATATGTTAAGATATAAGGAATAACACAATATATACAAATCACCAAATAATCAATATCCAGGGTTGACAGATGTGGTTATAAAAAAAAACAATAAAGAAAATAGACAGCAACGTTAATGAGTAAGAAAAGAGCGTGTGTAAAAGGATGCAACTATCGCAGTGTTTACAGTGTATTAGATGGAGGAGTTGTACAGGGAGATGGCTACTGGCAGGAATGAGTTCCTGTGTCGTTCCAGCACCACCTCTCCAACACCACCCTAAGAGAGTCCAGCTCCATACCCACAAAATTACTGGCCTAGTCTATTGAGTCTGTTGGCCTCAGCAACCCTCAACCTGCTGATCCAGCATGCAACAGCATAGAGGACAGCAGTGGCCACAACAGACTCATAGAAAATCCTGAGCATTGTCCGACAGATGTTGAAGGATTATGTTGGCCTTTCTTGTTTACTTACTTTAGGGTCATTAATTTAGTTTCCCTTCATCTTGTCTCTGTGTTTTGTTCTTTAGTGTTCTCTTCTAGTTTTCTAACACTCACCTTTATGTTTTGTCCTTGGCATCTTCCATGTTAGGTCTGTCCTGTTTCCATGTTTTTTTACTTTCTGTGTCTCTCGCCTATTCTGCCTCTCTCTCTCTGTGTTCCTCCCTCTCCCAGTGTGTCACCCTCTCTCTCACCCCAGTCATATCTCGGTGTTCTGTCGCCACCATCCTGGTGTGAAGCTTGCGTGTCCTTGTCTGAGTCTTGGTGTGCGTGATGCTTCCTTTTCTTTTCTTTTTTTTGTCAGTCCCTCGTCTCATGTGCATTGTGTTCAGTTTTGCTTCCCCTGTCGCTATGTGCAAATTTGTTCCTGCTGTGTTTCCACTTGAGTGTATTTATTGTCTTAGTTTTCCTCAATCCCTAGAGCATCTATTTACTCGTCCCTATGTTACAGGTTTCCCAGTGGTTTTTCTACTGTTTAGTTCCCCAGTTTAGGTTTCTTTTTTACTTACTAATTTGTTTTTCTCACATTTGTATTATATTTATCTATCTAAACAGCTCACCTTCAGTTATCCCTTGTGTCCACACGTCTGCATTTGGTTCCTCTCCTTTGCTCCGCATGGTCTCCAGCCGCCGATCCTGACATGTGGTGTCATGTTCTGTCTCCTCCTTGGCATCGGCTTTCTTATATTTTTAAATGTTGTGTGCTTGATTATAGGGCGACAGACAGTTTGCGAATGGAGCCCAACCACGCGGTCACTCCTACACTCAGATCAAATACTTGACTGTCTCCTCTCCTCCTAGTTTAATTAGTGTTTATCTTTTCCTACAGTTTCCACAGGCAATTTAACCTTGGTCGTTGAACCTTCCGTCTCACCTGGTTCCTCTGCAGCTTCTGCTCAGATACCTGCCTCTTTGATCCTGACTTGGTCATTATAAAGGTTAAACACCAGAAATACTGAGTGAAAATGACGAGGACTTAGGGAACCTCCTGACAGAGCCAAATCTTTTTCCATACGTTTATATCAAGCTTAGCGTCTTCTTCCACATCATTTTTCCTTCATGAGGTTGAAAGTTTTTCTCTACCGAAAGTATTTGGAGAGCAGTTTTTACATTTTTTTATGCTGATGATGTGAAATTGATTTCCTGCTGGGTGATAGATTCTGGTAATATTGCCGTTATTAGATTTCAGTGCTTGGAAACTGCTAAAAATCACTTTGGTGAGCTTGAGTGCCATTGAGCCAACCACTTTGTCATGTTTATTCTATGTTGTTGTTAGGTGTGGCTGTATGCAGGCAGGAATAGGACCCAAGGTGCAGACTCCAGAGACAGATGTAAACTCAAAAACCGTTTTAATGTTAAACTCAAATATAACATAACTGGAAACGATCAAAAAAATAAACTAATACCGGAGGACAGACAGAACACACAGCTTGGTAAACGGTAGATCGCGACACGGACACAGAGAAACACAGGGCTTAAATACACAGAGGGAGCAATCAGGGAATGAGTAACAGGAGGGAAAAACAGCTGGGACAAATCAGAACTGACGAGACCAAAGAAGCGTAATCTGAACACACTGAGAAAAGACAGAGACCTTCAAAGTAAAACAGGAAACACATAACACAGACTGAACAAAGACACAGACTCACATGCAGGTACTACAGAGGGAACAGAGACGTGGGAACAGGGCAGACACAAACACTGACTGAACGCGGGGATATAGGAACTAAGGATACACAGAGACGCGAACTAGACAAGGGGATGCCGGTGATAGGGGAGACAGAGCAACTAAAGAAGACAGAGACATAAGCCATAAGACAGAACTCAAAGAAACCAAAAACTAGACAGTATAAATAATATCGTAAACTCAAAAACCCTGGGTCAACGACCCAGGCATCCTAACAGTTGTAAATATAACTGATTCACCTGGCCTTCAGAAAATTGCACAAACCGTCCATTTTTGATAATTTTCACTCTGCACATATGCAGCCGGTGCTCTATGAGATGTTCCTTTCAGCCAAATTTAATCAAATATATTTCAAATGTAATAATGAGATGTAGTGGCATGTTTTGTTTTGTTTTTTCTTGTGAGGAATCACATTCGGCAAAATTCAGCTGCCACATAAACAGCCAGAGATGCCCGTTTTCCTCCGTCAGCAGTACACATGGCCTTCCGCCCATCACTCAAACAAGAGTGAGTGACAGCTGCACTGATGCATGGTGGATCTGTTGGTACTGAGTCAGCTCTAATCTCCGGTGACAGAGAAAAAAGCAGAGCACAAAGAGGAGGAGCTGCCATTGGCCTGTCCAGCAGTCTACTGTAAGATAAAGAGAGCAAAGGTAAAGGGTCATACAGTTCTTAAACTCAAGATTTAACTCAAGTTTCAGATACTTGCCATCTGAAAATCTCTGACTACAACTGGTGTAATTTTTAATTTGTTTAAAGCTTAAAGCTGCATCTATTTTTCTGACTGGTTGCAGAATGCCACATCACATTTGTCAAATACTCACAGTTCTTTCAGCTGAGATTCAGGCTTCACCAATTTCCAAGATAAGCTTTTTATGTTCCTCTTTATTTACTAACAGTAAAGTGCATCCAGAAAGTATTCACAGCGCTTCACTTGTTCCACATTTTACCCTGTTACATTTTTCACCTCAGAATTCTGCACACAGTCCTATAAATCCCGTCTCAGAGGTCTACAGACAATACCTCTGATTTCTTTGCTTGGTTTGTGGTCTGACTGTCAACTGTGGGACCTTATAATTATGTACCTGCTATATTTCTGTTTCTTGTTTTTAATCAATATGCGATAATTCCAAGCAAACTTTACTTTTCCATTGTGGAGTATTGTGTGTAGAATTTTGAGGCGAAAAAAATGAATCTAGGAATGAAGCTGTAACATGAGAAAATGTGGAACAAGTGAAGCGCTGTGAATACTTTCCAGATGCACTGTAAACCGAGGGGAAAAAAACAAAAATAGAGAGAAAAAGCTCCCAAAGCTGCAGAGATGCCTTGCTGCTGTAGGATGAACTTTCCCTCAACTTGTTAAGAATTGTTCAGTTTACTTAGTAATAATAAATTATTTTTAAAAGGTTTGTTATTTTAGTTCTACCTCAATTGGATAATTAGAAGCAATTTATAATTTTCCTGTTACTTTGTATGCCTGTATTTCTCACCTAATAGCAAAACTTCGTAACAATATATAAATCAAAATAGCTTTTTTGGTGCTAAAGGCTACTGACCCCCACATGAGATGAAAGGTTAGTATATGTATTCATGGTAATGATGATCTGTCCCACAAACAGTTATTTATATGTTATATATACTTATTTATTTATATCAACTATGGCTGTTGATCAGATCAATGAGACAAAGCTCCTGGGTGTAATCTTAGACAGCCATCTATCCTAAACAGAACATATTAATAAAAGTCGTTAAAATGCCAAGCTTTGACACCGGAATTGATTAGGCGATTAATCCAGGCATCGATATTGCTCAATAGTATGGTCTGGTGGTACAGTGGATTAGATTAAGGGTCTTTAAATGGTACAAAACAGAGCAGCAGGAATTGTTCTTTGTTGTGTGTATAGAACAAGTTTGTAACAAAAAACTGTAACAAAACCATAAATGTCTTTATTGGTTATATATTGATTACTTCATTCTTTACTTTATCTGTTAGAATTATTATTATTACAACGAGTCCATTCTGTATAAAAATTTGCACTTCAGTGCAGATAGACATGAATGGTCTTCCCGACAGGCTACAGGAGGACATTTTTTATTAAACAAAGCAACAACCAATTCAATTAAAAGAACAGTTTTATAAACATGGAGTTTACCACCAATACAGATAACAACAGAAACCAGTAACACTGTGTTTGTAAAATATTTAAAACAATATTCTTTTGGTCTGACTTTTGATCACAGTTGAAATTGTTGAACCATGAACGTGGATTTTTGTTTGTCTGCTGTAATGAAATTTTCTGTTATATTATCAGTGCTTACCCTGATGTGAGGCATAGTTTGTGTTGTAAAGAGATGTCTTTGTTGCTTCTATATGTGTTTTGTTGTATAGGTGTGTATGTTCTATAGTGCACTGTCAAAATGTAAAGTTTGATTGACTCCAGGAAAAATAGCTGGATCGCGATAAACGAAACGAAATCAGTAGAAATGTAAGCTCTTGGAGTTTAATCAGGAGTATTGTGATGTGGACTAACACGTACTTGTTTTCATTTTTTTTTTTTTTAAGGCATTTGTTCATCAAGACAAAAATATAGAATTACGTCAATCTTACCCATTTGCTATCAGATGGCACCTGAGTATGATAGCTGGCATCATGATTGTGTGACGTTCAAGGAACTAATGGAAACAGACTGTGTGTCAGTGTAATCACACAGTGATTGTTTCCAGAAATGACAGAGGAAGCCGAGAGCTGCTTCCACACAGACACCTCCTGCCAGGAGCTGCAACATCAAGTGTAAAGATTCTCAGCAGGTGAAACTACATATTCCACAGAGAAAGCAAAGCCACCTACCAATCTTAAATATACTCTGGAAGGTTACAACTGAGTAAGGCCTCAATGAGGTCAAAATTGTCCTTAGTCTATCTTCCCAAGTTTGAATAATCCTACATGATTCAAATTATATTTCCAAATATAATGTGTGATATGTATGCAGATAAAATCTGGGTAAACAATGAGCAAAGTGTCATCTTGGCCAAGATGAAGCAATGAGGTCGACAACTGCAGCTTCCACAAGGTATTTTTAGCGTGCTTGTGTGCGTACTCACACGTGTGTTGTAAGTGATAGACAAAGCTGCTGCTTATTTTGCTGAAGAGCTATGAAACTGTCGCAGGGAGCAAAGGGGGTTGAATGTGTAGCACAAAGCAAGAAGTGAAAAAAAACCCCAGTGATCTGTCACATTGCAGTGAACCCTCACACTTGTTAGCATACTTTTGCTTCCTCTTCAATGTTGTTAAAAGCTCTTCCTTGTCCACGTATCCTCATATTATCGCGTTATCAACTTGTCAGCTAGTTTCATATGTTTGCAGAATGCTTTACTAATCTGACTCCTGAAGATGCAATTAAACTGCAACAAGCAGAAAGGTAACTGATCTCAGAAAACCTGACTGAGAAGTTGGAGGTTTGGTTGCATTAGACATCCAAACTAAAGATGATTTTTATGATATTAACTATAAAATCTTTGTAATGGAAAGAAACTTCTTCTTCGTGAACTTGAAAAAAGTTACAATTATTAATGTTCTGTATATTTCCCCAAAAGAAAAGTGTGCCATTATCTCTTTTTCTGTTCTTTAATGAAACAGGGAAAGCTGAAAGATGACTTTATTGGATTTATTTGACTCAGACCTTCATTTTTGAGCTAACAAAGGACAAAAACATTTTAAAATGAAACGGCCTGACAGCCGTTTCAGCTGCATGCCTTTCAAGTCAGCATAGTTAAATATGACATAATGCCTATATTTTATTTACTCACTTCACTAACTGATAAAATAGAATTGAAATGTTTGGGAATAGCAAAAATATAGATGACTGATATGAAATGATAAATATTATGTGTAGGTGTGGGAGGTTAATGTTGAAAAGAAGAAGCTGATGGACTCCTCGCGCTCCTCGGTAGTGAAAAATAAGAAACAAATTTCTTCATAATTTCTAACCAGTTGTCAGTTCTTTCGAGACATCACTCCAACTAATGAACTCAAGTTTTCATTTTCAGAGTCATGAACCAGATAATCAGCAGTTCATTCCCATTTTACGGGGACCACGGTAAACGATGCTCCACTTAGCAACACCAGAGATGTCAGATGTCTCAAGTGAGGCTCTGGGTCACAAAGTAAAGGAACAATTTTCTCTGAAACACAGAACTGCTGTGCTGATCCATTAATTTAAGGACATGCTGTGTTCATTTCCAGTTCACCGAAACTTAATTTGCATTTAGATGACATGACATCCATATTAGGGTGAGCAGATATGAAATCGTAGCCCTACTCATGGTCATAGAGTCGCTGATAGACACATCAGCTGCCATGGTGGTTGAACCTGTAACCTTGGTGCTATAGCAAATGCTTCTCAGATCACCAGGCCATCCTGCCCCCAATTAAATCTGCCTCTACAGATAAGATCCTGGCTCAGCTCTCTGCAGCTCTTGTTTTTCAAAAGAACTGCTCCTACCTCCCAATACCATGAAGAAATGGCAACTAAATCATGGAGGACACAAACTATTTCTATATACATTGAAAAAAGCAATGCACTGGAGTCAGTATAATTTACAGTCTTTCAGCTTTTACTGAACAAACAGTGTCAAAAGCTCAAAAAGGTATAATCAAAAGTGTACTGCCTCCTCTAAATTATAGCGAGTAACTGAAAACAAGACGGGTACATGTAGAGACATGCAGAAATGACAGAAATGATGGAGAAGTGGAGCAAATTTGGGAGGCAAAGAATGTAAACATTGCTCATCTCATCTTTTAACTACACTTAAACAACATTTTAAGTACTCTTGATCTTTTCCAAATGGAAGGTTTTAACAATTTATGATTAGTCAGAATTAGCCAAAGTCATGGGTGTCAAACACAAGGCCCAAGGTACAGAACTGCCTGGCAAAGACTCTAATCCATCCCACTGGATCAACTTTGGAAAATGTGAATGACTGCATACATTTTTTACTTTTAACTCTATTTTCATAATTTTTACAGCTTGTTTTTTAATTTAAAAGAAAAAAAGCTCCCCCATGACCAGCCATACTACAACAAAACACTAATAGATAAATGACTAAATGACAGAAAAAAAAATTGTATGGTTGAGAAGAGTCATGCAGTCATTTTGTTCATTTATTACAACAGCATTTCGTGATCACGTGAAAAAACTTAGACACGCTGTTGAAAGTGCACTTTATCTTATCTGGTTTGGCCCAAAGTGAGATCAAAGTGGCCTGTATGTGACTACGATGTAAAACGAGTTTGACATCCCCGGTCAAAGTGATACCAAACCAAGAAAGAAGCTCAAAGGAACAACTGTGATAGTTCTATTGTGTTCATTATCAAGATAAAATTCCTACACAGAGCAACATGATGATGGTTGGAGAGCTTTAAGTAAACAAAAACATTTTCTCATCCTTTTTGATGTTCCACCTCTCATTTCCTCACCCTAAATTTTTAAAGTGCCTGTTGTTGTTTTTATGGGGGTTTTTTGGGTTCGTTTTTTTTTTGGGGTGTTTTTTTTTTTTTTTTGCTGTGCTCTCATTGAAGTGAATATCTCCCTTCACCACACCAGCCTCTCTGACTTATTTTCAACCAGTTCCTGTTATTGGCTCTCTTACTGCTGGCTGTCCTTACTGACCCCATAAAAACTGACCAAAGCCCTCAGAGCTGCCAGTTATGGCTTATTTTATACCTGTAAAGGGTCATGCTGCTGAAAGATTTTACACAAATATATATATATATATATATATATATATATATATATATATATATATATATATATATATATATATATATATATATATATATATATATATATATAACATGCAGAGAAATTGAGGTAGTTTGCATCTGCAGTTTGAATAGAATGTGAAATTACAGAAAACAAAACAAAAATAAAAACAAAACATATCTGTAGCTGATTTGGAGAAAAAGGGTCCTTCACACAACACTACATCAACATTCGCTGCTCTCCCTGAAGAAACTGGTTCTTTTTGTATTTTCCTCTTTCTCGTCTAACATATCAGTCGGCTTGAAACCTGGACTGAACTTATGTGACTGCAAGAAACAAGATGACACACTCAAATTGCCTTCACACCTGAGATTAAATGTCATTGTTTGGAAAATCAGGTTGAGACAGGCTTGTCCCTTCTCACTACTGGAAATAGTTTGTTTGGTTTCAGTAAGGATGCTGCATGGGAAGAACACGAAGAAGATAGGACACATGATGGCCACTCACCCAATGTGAATTCAATTACTTGCTTTATTCTCACGTAGGTGCTATCAGACAATACACACACTTTTTACAAAGGACCTGGTACAACAAGCCTATCTAATTTCCTGTCTTAGTGAGCCACATATCCATGTTCTCACATACAGTTTAATCAGGTAAGGGCTGCATTGCATGTCATTGCAAAAATTGAAAGTCATCAGTCCAAATCATGTTTTTCCAATCTTCTGTTGTCCAATTGTAGTGAGGTTGTGTGAATTATAGCTTCAGTTTCCTGTTCATGGCTGACAGACGTGGCACCCAGTGTGGTCTTCTGCTGCTTTAGGTTTATGTGCTGTGTATTCAGAGAGGCTCTTCATATTTTCGTTGCGACAGTGTGAGTTAGTGTTGCCTTCCTAGCAGCTCACAGCAGTCTGGTGATTCACCTCTGAACTCAACAAGTCATATTTGCCCAAAGAACTACGGCTCACTGGATATTTTCTCTTTTTTTCCCCACATCATTCTCAGACATCTACTTGGATTTATTCACTTAAATCAACTTTTCAATCACCTGTTCCGCTTAAGTCACTTCATTCTGATGTGTTGAGTTGCCGCCATATTATTGGCTGATTAGATATTGCATTGGTGAGCAGCCAAACAGGTGTACCTAATAAGGTATGCATGTAGACTCTAATATACCTCTGGGTGATTTAATGAAAAGATGAAGTGATAAAGTCGGTTAAATTATACAAATAATCATGTTAAGTGAAGTGAGTGAAACTAATTTTGTCACGAAAATATTCCCAATTTTCTCACATTTAAAGATGAGTTTAGAGAGCTTGTGATCAGACTTTTGTATGAGCACATCCACACCAGGGCACTGCTTTAGTATGTTGGTGTTGTTGTTACTCAAAATTGAAGGAAAACATGGTTTTACATAAAGGCAGTTGCAATGAGGGAAACACTTACAGCAGAATGCATTGAAATTAAGAAATTATGGTTATGTTTGAATTGGCCAGCTTCACTATTTAGTCCTGTAAATAGCAGTTTCAGTGGTACAGTGCACAACAAAGCTTGCTACACACCAGTAAGCAGCATACAAAGGCTGTGCATTAAATATGTCAGCCTAAACAATTGTGCTGTTTGAATGACAAAAAGGGAAATTAGATATCTCGTTCTGAGCCTGAACAGCAAAAGATAATAATAAATGTCTGTTTATAGAAATGCTCAGTCCAGACTGTAACATTAGTAGACTACTAATAGACTATGAAAAATTTGCACATGAGCCAATGTGAAATATGTGCAATATGTGTTAATTCCCCATGAATAATACTGAAGAGTAGTATATAATAGCACAGATACAGCCACAGTTTCCATGCTGCAATTGTTTAGCTAAAGTAGCCTAAGACAGAGGTGTCCAACTCCAGGCTTCAAGGGCCGGTGTCCTGCAGGTTTTAGATGTCACCCTGGGTCAACAAACCTGAATCAAATGATTAGTTCATTACCAGGCCTCTGGAGAACTTCAAGACTTGTTGATGTGTTGGATCAAGGACACATTTAAAACCTGCAGGACACCGGTCCTTGAGGCCTGGAGTTGGACACCCCTGGCCTAAGATGAAAATAAAGTTAGGTATATAGAGAAATGTCATTAAAATTGATTTAAAAGTTATGGAGAGCTAGATGTCATGTACTAATCTAAAATGAAATGTAAAAACAGCTGTATGCTACATGGTATAGCAAATGCAAATGCAATACTGTGAGAGACTGGGAATGAGGGGGACAGTTAATTACAGTATAATTAATCTTATGTGAAGCTAAAGCTAAGCTAAAGCAGACCACGTTTGGATCATTAGGATCCCAGTGATGATGAGATTGGGTTCACAGACACTCTCTAACAGCAGCCATTAAAGACAATCTTTAAGGACATTTACATTATTCATTCCATTTACCTGCAGGTGAAACTGGGGTCAAACGTCTAGCCAACAGGCGTAGGTGGTCATGAATAATCAAACTTTTGTTTCAATAGATTCCAAAAAAGCCTACTGCGGGACAGAAGTACATGCCACAGGCATTTGTTTTAAAGCATATGCAGTGTTTCACAGTTTCTTTCATTTTTGCCACATTTAGATTGAAAACTACCTACAGAGAAGGGTGAGACGCATTAAACAATCAGCTGGAAGGAAGGAAAAGTGACACAAGTTGATCAATCAATCAATCAATCAATCAATCAATCAATCTTTATTTATAAAGCACTGTTCATACAAAAAAAAAAATGTAGCACAAAGTGCTTTACATAGTTAAAAGCAGCCCACCCCACCCTCCAACTCACTCCCCACACTCTCATTAACATAAATGATGTGAATACACACATATCCCCCCCCCCCCCCCCCCCACACACACACACACACACACATACACACACGCGCTGATGTGTAATGAATAAAAAACTAGACCCAAAGAGAAAAGTTAAATCCTTTGATGATAAGATGGAGAAGAAAAGCCAAGTTAAACTGGCCACCTTTGCCCTACAAGTTCTCATAAGGGTGAGGTAATTGGAAGCTCCAGGTTACGGACAATTAAGTAGTGGAAAAGCTTCTTAAAGTCTGCGACCCCTGGGCCACCTCACCTGGCTGGTAATCTAGTGTTGAATGACAGTGGACATAATCTTAAAGCTGGTGTTATGAAAGCTTTGAAAGCTCATTTCGTTAGGTGAACCTAACTGGATAATGAATTTCTTTTTTTCACTCAGCAGTCACATGATTCAAACTGAGAACAACCCGGTTAGGTCACGGGTGATTAGCGTTGCTGTAACTGTTGTTCACTAATCTCGTCTGTTCTAGTGCCTCACTGAGCATCACGATCTATAAAGGTTTGTAATCACCTCAGTCAGAGCTCTATAGATAGACTCAAGAAGTGACTGTGATCAGTGAGTTTCCTGTTCCACTTAACGCCTTCTAATGTAAACTAGGAAAAAGATTATTTAGGACAAATATACATTATACACTGACCGGGCACAACATTATGACCACCTGCCTAATACTGTGTTGGTGCCGCTTTTGCTGCCACAACAGGCCCTGACCCTCGAAGGCATGGACTCCACTAAAATCCTGAAGGTGTGCTGTGGTATCTGGCATCAAGATATTAGCAACAGATCCTGGAAGTCCTGGAAGTTGTGATGTGGGGCCTCCATGGATCGGACTTTTTTGTCCAGCACATCCCACAGATGCTTGATTGGATTAAGATCTGGGGAATTTGGAGGCCAAGTCACCAAGTCAAGCACCTCAATTACTATTTTATCATTTTTTATTTGGCTTTTAAGTTTGTGCTTTTTTCTCTTTTATATTTTTTCTTAGGGTGATGCAAAATGGCCTTGTAGCAGATTGGCCACCGTGTAGTACCAGGGGTGAAATCTCAGTCCATAGCATTTCATTTTCTGGCTCTTCAAATACTAAAATAACTTTCATAATTTTCTGGTTTCTTATTAAAAACATAGATAACCTCCATTATTTTCATCAGGGAAACATTCATCTCTCTTCCGTGTATTTCCCCTTATTGATTGTGTTGATTTTCATTTACTTTTCTTCCTTGTTTTCCCTTCTTTCACCTCCTAACATCAGCCCCAACAAAATCCATCTTACTGATGCAAACTCCACTAGAATAAAAACCAAAATCAGCTTTGCACTTGCTGATCTGAACTTGCTCATTCCATCCATATTTTGTCTGTTTGTAGGGAAAAATAATCTCCAAAGGTCCAAGTCTTTGTAAACATTCCACTCAGCAACACAAACTCAGACGCATAACCTTTGGAATTATTTATTAGAATTCATCTTTTTTAGCTGGAAGTTAATTAGTGCTAGTAAAAATAGATTCAGACTCAGTTAGTATAACTTAAAGTTCAAAACATTGAAGTAAACACTTTGTTACCCATCTTTCTCATTGCTTTTTCCCCTGCAGTTTTCCACCATGACTGATGAATTTATTTAAAGATGACAGTGATAAATAGTTGACATGTGAGCTTAGCAGCTTTCTCCAGAGATATTTTAGACCATCAAGCTTGTGTTAGCCTAAAATACCATACGAGCAAACAGCTAAAAGCTCTGGGGGAAGCACCAAAGTAGTCATTGGGTTTGGACATACAAATAACAATTTTCAAGATCCCACTGTCGCTAAAGTGCTTGCTCAGAGACGGTTATATGATTGTTGGATTTTTCTCTGTATGTATAATTGTAGGGTCTACCTTACAACATAAAGCGTCTTGAGGCAACTGTTGTTGTGATTTGGCGCTGTATAAATAAAATTGAATTGAACTGAAGGGAATTGAAGTTTTATATCCTTGCTTTAACCTGATTCATATTTCACCTCTTTTCTTAGTTACATTTCATCTTTTGTTCGATTGTTTCACTGATTCCTGTCTTGCACCCTGTGGTTTTGGGGGTTACTTTACTAAGTAATATAAGTGTAAAAACTTATTATTTAAATAATTGTCAGTTGTTTGCCGGACGAGACAAAACATGTGAAGTTATAAACCTGGATTCCGCTAATGATGATGGGCATTTTGGCATTAAAGTTGTGCCAGAATAAAATATGTCATTCACATTTCAGCTTTGTTTGAAGTTTCTTACATGTTCGCAGGTCAGAGACCGCACGTTAGTTTTGTATTTACCGGCTGTCCAGCGCGCCCTGAACGCGGCGCGGCGCTGCCATGTTGTTGTTGTATTTTCTGGGCAGCGGCGGAGTTTCCAGCTGCTGTAGCTGTCTGCGGACGCGGTGGGTAGTTTCGGTGGGGGAGGCACTGCTTTAATCACTCTATTTGGATTACAACCGAGCTTCAAGTAACAGCAAAAGTTGCCGGACAACAGGAGCTGCCGTCGGGTATGTAGTTTTCCACGTTTTTAAACTTGTCTCCGTTGGTGTCCTGTCACTCTTTGCTAAGGGGAGCTACGGCTTGCTCTGTGGTTTGCTTCTACTTTTTCCCATTCATGCTAACAGGCGGTAGCTTAGCGCAGTTGAGCAGCTATCTTTCTTTCCCCGGAGTTCCACACAGGGAGTTAAAATCGATAAGTTTTTTTGTAGTCTTAAAGTCGAAAAAGCGGAGTTGATTTTTGTTTGACACAAGCAGTAACAGGTGAACATTGTTTGGGAAGCTAACTTGGGAGCTAGCTGGCTAACGCTGCCAACTGACACCAGCTTGGAAAACTTACGGGGCAATAACTTGAAAAGTCACAGAAACTTTGTGTCGTATCGTGTTTAAGGTGTTTCAATGTAAAGAAAGAATAAACTGAGCGTGATGGTTTCAGTTTGCCTCACCAGCGGTGGCTTTTTGAGGACTGCGAGGAAAAGTCATTGCGGTTTATTTATTTTTAGCAAGTCAGGACAAGCTGAAAAGGGACAATTTATCAGCGTAGGGTAATATTAGCCTGATGCGTGGTTAAAGAAACTGACTTTTCCACCTAGTGTAAAGTTTAATATTTATTTGGACTAACTTCACCCACCTTTGCCTCACTGTGCAGGTAACCTACAATCAGTTAGAGGTCCAGGCTCTGTTATTACAGCTTTTGTGGAAGCGAATGTGCGAATCTGATTGCTGGTGAAACCTGTCTACCTCAAAATGGGAAGTCTGCAACGCCTTGCCTCTGCCTTAGTCAGGTTGCCCATTATTTTCACTTGACTTCTTCTTCCACTACACTGAGTCTTTGAACTTAAGGTTAGAGGACGATCACGTGTCTTCCCTGGCCAGTATTCGCGTTCTCTCCTGCAACTGATTAATTTTCAGTTAGAAGAAGATTTGTACTATTTTTAATTATAAAATCCCTAATTCGTGGTTTTAAGTTTTTCTTCTTTGTCCACTTTACAGTTTTAAGCTACCCCAAATAATTAGAATAACTCAAACAAAATAATTAAATAAATGACATCCACTTTCTGCTGCTTATCTGGGTACGAATCGGAGGGGCGGCAGAGATAACCAGACCTCACTATCCACATCAACTGCCCGTAGCTCTTCTGGTGTGACATGGAGACGTTCCCAAACCAGCTGAATGACATAATCTCTACAGCATGTACTAGACTTGTCCTTGGGTCCCCTCCCAGTCGGATGTTCCCAAAGCACCACACATAGGAGGTATCTAGGAGGCATCCCAGTAACCTCAGCTGGCTCCTTTTGATATAGAGGAGCAGTGGTTGTAGGCCCCTCACCCCTCCTGTAAGGGAGAGCCCAGAGGACCCTATGGAGGAAATTAATTTCCACTGTTTATACCCACAGACTCATTCTTCCTATCACTTCCCAGATGTTGACAGCTGTGCCTTAACACTTAACTCTCTTTTCATCACAATTGAGTGGTACAATGTTTATAACACTACCACTGCGTCTGTCAAGCTCTCACTCCATTCTCCTCTCACTAGTGAACAAAACTGCGTTGGAATAGTCCTCCATTTGAGGCAGAAACTTGTTCCCATGTTGGGGTGGGCACTCCGGATTTGGATATGGCTGCAATACTGGTGCTTCAACAAATCTCTCCAGTGTGAGACAGTGGTAATCACTTGATGTATCTGACAGGATCATCTGCAAAAAGCAGAGACATGATTCTTAGACTACCAAGCGTGAAACCCTCCGCCTCTTGGCTGAATGTGAAATTCTGTCTTTAAAAATTATGAACAGAATCTGTGACAAAGGGCACCTCTGGCAGAGTGCAACACCCACTGGGAATGAATGTGACTTATTGCTGCCAATGCTGACTAAGCTCTCACTTTGCATCTGCATGGACTGATTAGCCTGTAACAACATGCCTGGTACTTCTTAATTCTGAAGCACCCAAGGGATGTACAGTGGGGCAAAAAAGTATTTAGTCAGCCACCGATTGTGCAAGTTCCCCCACTTAAAATGATGACAGAGGTCAGTAATTTGCACCAGAGGTACACTTCAACTGTGAGAGACAGAATGTGAAAAAAAAAATCCATGAATCCACATGGTAGGATTTGTAAAGAATTTATTCGTAAATTAGGGTGGAAAATAAGTATTTGGTCAATAACAAAAATACAACTCAATACTTTGTAACATAACCTTTGTTGGCAATAACAGAGGTCAAACGTTTACTATAGGTCTTTACCAGGTTTGCACACACAGTAGCTGGTATTTTGGCCCATTCCTCCATGCAGATCTTCTCGAGAGCAGTGATGTTTTGGGGCTGTCGCCGAGCAACACAGACTTTCAGCTCCCGCCACAGATTTTCTATGGGGTTGAGGTCTGGAGACTGGCTAGGCCACTCCAGGACTTTCAAATGCTTCTTACGGAGCCACTCCTTTGTTGCCCGGGCGATGTGTTTTGGATCATTGTCATGTTGGAAGACCCAGCCTCGTTTCATCTTCAAAGTTCTCACTGATGGAAGGAGGTCTTGGCTCAAAATCTCACGATACATGGCCCCATTCATTCTGTCCTTAACACGGATCAGTCGTCCTGTCCCCTTGGCAGAAAAACAGCCCCATAGCATGATGTTTCCACCCCCATGCTTCACAGTAGGTATGGTGTTCTTGGGATGCAACTCAGTATTCTTCTTCCTCCAAACACGACGAGTTGAGTTTATACCAAAAAGTTCTACTTTGGTTTCATCTGACCACATGACATTCTCCCAATCCTCTGCTGTATCATCCATGTGCTCTCTGGCAAACTTCAGACGGGCCTGGACATGCACTGGCTTCAGCAGCGGAACACGTCTGGCACTGCGGGATTTGATTCCCTGCCGTTGTAGTGTGTTGCTGATGGTGACCTTTGTTACTTTGGTCCCAGCTCTCTGCAGGTCATTCACCAGGTCCCCCCGTGTGGTTCTGGGATCTTTGCTCACCGTTCTCATGATCATTTTGACCCCACGGAATGAGATCTTGTGTGGAGCCCCAGATCGAGGGAGATTATCAGTGGTCTTGTATGTCTTCCATTTTCTGATGATTGCTCCCACAGTTGATTTTTTCACACCAAGCTGCTTGCCTATTGTAGATTCACTCTTCCCAGTCTGGTGCAGGTCTACAATACTTTTCCTGGTGTCCTTCGAAAGCTCTTTGGTCTTGGCCATGGCGGAGTTTGGAGTCTGACTGTTTGAGGCTGTGGACAGGTGTCTTTTATACAGATGATGAGTTCAAACAGGTGCCATTCATACAGGTAACGAGTGGGGGACAGAAAAGCTTCTTACAGAAGACGTTACAGGTCTGTGAGAGCCAGAGATTTTCCTTGTTTGAGGTGACCAAATACTTATTTTCCACCCTAATTTACGAATAAATTCTTTACAAATCCTACCATGTGAATTCATGGATTTTTTTTTTTTTCACATTCTGTCTCTCACAGTTGAAGTGTACCTCTGGTGCAAATTACTGACCTCTGTCATCATTTTAAGTGGGGGAACTTGCACAATCGGTGGCTGACTAAATACTTTTTTGCCCCACTGTACGTGACACATCGAGACATGCATTCAAATGCCTTCTCAAAATCCTTTAGCCTATTTGATCAAACTCCCACATGTACACTTGAACAAAAGAGTAAAGAGTATCCCCTTGTTCCCTCTTGCATTGTGGGTGTTACATTGTGACTAGATAGCTGTCGGTGTTGACTTTGGTGGCTGTCATCGCCCTGTTAGCAAACAGGATTACATTTACCTTTGGCAAAGGCTATTGTTTAAATTTTTAAAGAAAGTATTATTAAGTAGTATTAAACCACCCCCACTGTCTTCACCTTTTCTCATTTGTCTCCCACACTTACAAAAATAATGCTGGAACAGCTGGTGGTTTAAATGTAGTAATTAACAAATCTTTTCAACTCTTAAGCAAAGTACTATGTCATGGTTAACAAAATATTTTTGTTTTTTTGGACATATATTAATTTTTATTAAAAAAAGTATTTAGCTACAATTGTTCAACTTGAAATAAAACAGTGATTCTCTAAATCTAACTAAATAGCTCTGGGGAAACAAATACAGTCTGTAAGCAAACATCTGTTATGACTGAGTGTAAAGAGCAGGAAGAGATTTACATATTGATAAGGATGCTTTCTGAACTACTTTGCGGTGACAGGCACAGCTGGGCTTAATAAACTTACCTATATGGAGCGTTTTTGTAGCGATCACTTTTGGAATTTCTGTAGGAAGAAGGTTAAACAAAAAAAGCACCCTCACACTCTAATAATCCTGTTCTACTATAGGAAAAACTCTGCTGTATTGCATTGATAGACTGAGTATCTCTGTGGGAACAAAAGGTTAAAGGAAACTGTGGGCGAGAGAAGATCTTGTTATAAAAATGTGTTTTCTTTTAATCAGACGTTTCATTAACACTTATAGCTGCGTAGGTTGGTAGTTATCTTATGTTCCAACATGACATGTCTTGTAGTCTAATGGTTGCATTTGGATAAAGTTACATTTTTGCTTAAAACTGTGTTTCACGGTTCTAGAGTTGACTGCCTCTTTGCCTAATTATTGGTGATAAATGTGTGAGATCTTTTTTTCATAATAAAACTGAAATGTCACCCACAGCTGAGTGTCAGGCCTTTCATAATTTAATATGGTCTTCTTTTTTAAGTTCACTAGTATTTCATGCATTAAATGAGCTCAAGGTATATTTTCACTTGTCATGCTTTAGCCAAATGGCACCCAAAAGCCTAAGGGCCTACAATGTAGACTGATGTAAAGTAGAAGAAAGCAACAGATCTTCACTTTGAAGAGATTTTTGTATTTCCATAGATTTAGGTTATATTTCTAGGATAAAAATTAGACACTCACTGCCCCAAAAATACAGTTTTTAACATTCTCCCTTCTAAATATTTAAAATACCAACTATATTGTGTCAAGTATATAAAAGTTCCTTAAGAGCTTGTCCAAAAAACAGGTTAAAAATAGTAATTAACCTTAAATCTTTATAGTCAGCTGCCTCTCCAGTGAATCACAGTCCTTAGGTTTAGAACATGAAGTATTTCTCCACCTGCAGCCCCCTTGAAACCATAGACATTATAAAAATACGTACCTACCATGACACAGATTTAAGGCATTTGGGATCTATTGGACCATGGGACAAGAGACACAAGCAGGTAAATGTTGAGCATCACACAAGCAACCTGTACAGAAGATCAGCTGTAGGGAAAGAACAAGACAGGAATATACTGGACTGATCTATAAGCAGCACTTTCACTATAAGAGTGAGGAGATCAACTCTAGTATCAACTAGTAATCCAGTAGTAATCTTCTAAATAGAGTCTCTATACAAGAAACTCTTAACTTGTACCTAACCTTTTGAAACTGGGCAGCTTATTCAGTTTTAATACCAAAACTAGGGAAATAAAAGAACCCGGCATGCTTCTGAAGTAGGGCTGCTCGATTATGGCAAAAATGATAATCACGATTATTTTCACTGAAATTGAGATCACGATTATTTGACGATATTTATTTAACCCTTTAAGACCTACTATAGAACCAAGTCCACCAGAGCTTATATTATTTTTTTACATGCTGTAGTGCCATTTGTGGGAGCATTTCAAGTTGCTATACATCAATACAACTGTTATAGCCCATATTTTAATAATATGTATGCATTAAGTCCATAGTAATTACATAAATTGCAAAAAAGTGCAATAAACTACAAAAAAAATTGAAAATCGCTTTTGTTTTGTTTACATATATTTCTACTTGGAGAAATTTAAGAGGTTTATCCCTCAAAACTTTAAATACAATAAAGTTGCAAAAAATAGTTTCCCACCACAGGAAATTTATTTTGAGTGTCTTCATAGTTTTATTTTGGAGATACAGCAATTTTTATATACTGCAGGAAAAACAAACAATCCTATGATGCAAATTTGCAAAGAAAACAGCATGTGCATCATTTCACTGTGGGAAGTGTTACGAACAGCTGATAGGAACGGCAAAGCGTGTTTCTGGAATATTATGCTTTTGTTCCTGCAAGCGCTTTTTATGCAATTTTTGCAAAGCTATATGTGGAAGGAAACCGTGACCGAGGACAAGCTGATGGCATAAGATGTAAGTACAACTCCTCCGGTTTCATATGCAAAACAAATTATTGCGCTAGCTTACACGGTTCAGGTTATACAGGGATTTAACATTGGTTACGCAAAACGGAGCATGCAGCTCTGACCGGCTTTAAAGGGTTAACAATGACTTTAAAAAAATAATATAAAATAGTGTGCAACACCACTGAAGTTTTTTTTTTTTTAAACTCTCTTTTCAACCAACGGCAGTCACTCTCCAAATAACTTCTGCTTAGCTTTCCGAGCTTCCCTCGGGTCCTCTTAATCAGCGGTCTCCAACCTTTTTTGCGCCACGGACCGGTTTATGCCCGACAATATTTTCACGGACCGGCCTTTAAGGTGTCGCGGATAAATGAGGGAGGGGCTAATAATCGGCTCAGTCATTTTTAATGATCGTTGAAAGCCCAGATCGTAATCGTGATTAAAATTCGATTAATTGAGCAGCCCTATTCTGAAGTGTCATGTGATTTTGGGAGTCTGTTACTGACTACTTCCTTAGATGGCTGAAAGTAGAACGCTGGGTGGGAAATTACCATCAGTCTTTATGTAATGAGAAAAATGGGACCTAATTAATGACTCCCTGGAAGAGAAATTGTGACTTTCCGTTTCTATTCCCCAAACAATGCACCTGGTAAATTGCAGCACCCTCCTCTTAGGAGGTAATCATCCATTTATTGTGATTTATCCAACGCTGCAGCTTTTGGATGATCTTCTAAGTTTGCAAGTAGCAAATCAGTCAGCCAAGATATCTTCTTCCTTTTCGTGTTTGAATGTGGTTCAAACTAGTTCTTCCAGAACTCCTGGGCAATGTAAAGTACACTCAACTACCCGAGGAACCAGGAACCCCTTTACCCCTCATCTCACTTTCGAAGTAGTCAGATCTGGCTCTGAGTAATCCAATATCCTGCACATAATCCAACGTGTCAGTTATAAATGGATGCAGATAAGGACAGCGGGTCATTTCCTGACTGACACATCAAGGAGGTCACAGATAAACAAAAACAGATTATCTAAACAGTGAGTGCTTCGTTTACTGTTTGTGAGGATGAGTATCCTTTGGAATCTGTAGAAATCTGCACATGCAAAGCACAGTTTTAAAAATATACATTTTTAAGCACTTTCCTCCTGTATACTTTGTAGCACACAGACAAAATGGTGCAAAGATAGTAGGGAAGCGTATCATTTATGTGATTTGCAGACAGAAGTGCACAGCCAGCATGTTGTTAAGTCCTAACATTTCATCATAACGTTTTGTCTTTCAGGCTGTTAATGTGTAAAATTGGTGCACCTACCTCATCTTTTCTGCACCATGGTCTCTCTATTTATCCCACTAAAACAAGAACAAAAATGAAGAAATGAGATAAATTAGCAAGCTTTAAATTAAAAGAGACAAAAATACTCTCTGTGTGGTTTTGTTTACGCTAGGCCATTTTAGCTGCTCGCCACAGCCCTGTTCATTTTAAGGAGTCCAGAGGTTTCTGTATGCACAGTCTCACGCTTGTTGTGTGTGATATATGCAGGGATGGTGATATGGCAAGATAGTGAGGGAAGTTAAGTTTAATATGAATTTAAAGAATGTAATATTGCTATTATGCATTAGTGGGAAGAAAAAAAACCCTAAATATTGTCATGACTGGCAGACTGTTGGCAATCACCAGCACAACCCTAATTTTCTTTAGTTATGGAGGATGTTTAATTGCATATTTAGGAGGGCTTACTAATATTAGTAATATGTTAGACCGCTTCTTGTAAGTGGTTTAGTTTGAGTTGTATGATGTGTGAAATGTGAGTTTTGTTGAAATCGAATAACAAATATGCTATAAGTTGAAAAGTTGCTGGGAATAGTTCCTCTGCCAAGACAGAACGAAGCTTTTTAATTACAGCTCCTTGGCTTTTTAATTACAGCTCCTTGGCTTTTTGTCCTCCTGCAAAAACTAATAGGCCAAATTATGTAAAACTTTCTTTAGAGGAGGGGGTTCTATGCTCAGCGCTAGAGTTGTTTCTCTATATATCTGCTCTCATTAAATATATATCTGCTCTCATTAAATCATGACATCACAACTGTCTGAAACCCAAGCTTTTGGGTCATAGATATTATGTAAGCATACACAGATCTCATTATTGTGAAATATATATATATGTATATATATAAAAAAACAAAACAAAAAAAAACACCCAGCACGCCCCTGCGGGCGGTTTATCCTTCAAGCTCGGGTCCTCTACCAGAGGCCTGGGAGCTTGAGGGTCCTGCGCAGTATCTTAGCTGTTCCCAGGACTGCGCTCTTCTGGACAGAGATCTCCGATGTTATTCCCAGGATCTGCTGGAGCCACTCGCCTAGCTTGGGAGTCACCGCACCTAGTGCTCCGATTACCACGGGGACCACCGTTACCTTCACCCTCCACATCCTCTCGAGCTCTTCTCTGAGCCCTTGGTATTTCTCCAGCTTCTCGTGTTCCTTCTTCCTGATATTGCTGTCATTCGGAACCGCTACATCGATCACTACGGCCGTCTTCTTCTGTTTGTCTACCACCACTATGTCCGGTTGGTTAGCCACCACCATTTTGTCCGTCTGTATCTGGAAGTCCCACAGGATCTTAGCTCGGTCATTCTCCACCACCCTTGGGGGCATCTCCCATTTTGACCTCGGGACTTCCAGGTTATACTCGGCACAGATGTTCCTGTACACTATGCCTGTACACTATATATATATATATATATATATATATATATATATATACACACACACACACACACACACACATACATACATACATGCATGCACGGGAAAAAAGAGGGGGGAAAAGCAAAATTGATACCCTTTAAATCTACAAAATAGGGCATTATACTTTATGGCTCTCCAACTGCCTCTCTAGGCATTGGCTGCCTATAAACCTCAGTTTAAGGGATTGTTGTGACTCAGGATGTGGATGTTATTTTAGAGATAACATTCATGAGAGGGTGAAACTGAACAAAGATGCTCTACAGTGATCTGAGAACTATTTGTGTTTGTTATCAAGTCATTATCTATTGATACAAGATATGAAGCCATTAAAAATGAATGGACACTGTGTATCCTACTTCTTTTAGTCTCTCTCTGCTGTATAGCTAACATTAGCTAGACTGTGCTAATATAAGGTTGAACAGAGCAGCTTAATTGTGAGTGGACTTTCAAATTTAGTCCTGTTTTAGAGTAGATGTTTGTACTTAGTAGCACCTTGTTTCAACTAGTAGATGACACTGCATTCAATAGTAATAAGAACTATGCGTAATTATTCTAGTGGTGCATGTTTTTTAATTATTTATAGGCCTCTTGTAACATTTGTTACGAGAGTGTGTCCCACAAAAATAGTGTCTTTGTGGTGAAAGCGAGGAAGAAGGTGCATATGTAAGCATGTGTGGAGGCACACCCATCTTTTCTCCAGCTCCACCGCCTGGATTGCAGTGCGCAATGTGATATCCCCGTGTTGGTGGTGTTCTGTATTATCATAACAGTGATGGTCAAGGCTCAACTGACCCGTCACGTTGTCCTAACATTCAGCAATTGTTAAAATTATCACTAGCAACCCAACATTAGTACCGTAAGCTATATTTGGCTAACAGGAAATCTAACTTGATGCTGCATTTATTATATTGTATAAATTATTAAAGAAAACTGGAGACAGCTGAATCATCAAAGACTGTCACACCAAGAGTAATCTGACCATTTTGTTCATAGGGAAACACTAGACTTGAAAGTCCTGTGCTAAATTGAGTGCATTGTCCAATAGTAAATCTCTCAAGCTTTTGTTTCAGACAGGTGAAAAAGTGAATTGTAAAATATACTCTGTGTGGGGAAAATGCTGCACCTCAGTAGTTTATTTGAACTCGTTCTAGAATACAGGAGATTGGACTTAATGCACTTACAGGTGACAATTCTTTTTTTTTTTTTTTATAACTTTTTATTTATCATTTTACAGAGCAGAAGTGTTGTACAATTGAATAAATCATGCTGTCTTTCTGTTTTTGGACATTGAACAAGCCTTTTGATCATGTAGGTCAGTACTTTGAATATCTTTTCAATTATAAAAAGCATTAAATATTTGCATAAGTCACATACAACAGCTTTTCTATGAGACTAATAGGGGACTAAAGTAACAGTACAAAACTAAGAAGAAGAGCATGTCCTGTAAGCATCTACTTTCAGCATTAGTACTTCTCATTTTCATTTCAGGCCACACCATTACTCAACACTTAAAGGTCTTCCATAGTAAGTCACAGTTTCACTTCGGGTTTTTTTTTTTTTAATGTGGCCCCAGCAGAGCATGTTTTACTTTTGTTACTCTAATTTGACTTGTCTGTGTCATTTGTGCTCATGAACCATGTCCAGTTTTTCAGATTTCATGTCGGTGCTTATTCTTGTTAGATTTAAAGTATTATTATCCTACACTGGAAAGCTTTTTAGTGTTAGGCAAACAGTCTACTGAATATACTCAGCCTGTGCAGTGACATGAAGTAACATGGTTATAATCTTTATATTTCTCAGAATATCATTTTTCCTTCCTACAGATGCTCAGGGGTGTAAAACAAAGCCAGGCTTTCTTGTATTAACCTGCTTGACATAACTTACAATCACAGTCAGAAATAATGAGTATCACAATGAAGATTAGTTTCTCCGGAAACCCAGGCGCTGTGCTTCAAGTGAACGCTCACTTAAAAGGGGCGATTGGCATTTTACTAACCCATTAATCTTACTTAACTGTTTTTACGTTTTTTAATCTTATCACTGGTGCATCTCAGTGTGTTTGTTTTGGTTGTCTGTCATCAAGTTTGTATTTGACCTGAGAGAGAGAGAGAAATTAATAAATACTTAATAAATAATCAGAAATTTAGTAAGAGAAATTATTTTGTTGTTGGGATAATTTTCAGTTGTCAAATTGATCATTTGAATATTTCCATTTCTTAGGTAACTATTCTATAAGGTATCATTGTCATGATGTCATCCAGCATGTTATCAGATATTCATTTGTTGTGTAGATATCTGGTTTCTGTTTAGGGGATTCATGTTTTATTTAAAAAAAAAAAACATGTAAATATATACCGTCTCTTCGTGTCCAACTGACATCAGTCACAGCAGTAGTTATACTTCAATTCACATCATTGTTGCTGGCTCAAACTTGCTGGTAGATTTCATACTGTCATACCAGAAATTTTTTCATTGTTTGCACAGAAGGAAATCCCCCCCCCCCCCCCCCCCCCCCCCCAAAAAAAACAAAAAAAAAACTATGTACAGTATCCAAGTGCTTCACAACAATATCTTGTTTTCCTGGCATAGGGACAGCTCTTATTCTCTGCTGTGTTCATTGGTTGCGTGAGCAGCGAGGCTTCAGAGTGTGACAGTAAGCGTGGTGCACAGTGGGAGGGAAAAACTATTAGAGCTTTTGCTCCTTGTAAATTTCTTTCAAAGACAATTATTGTGCTGTCATTTCTGTTGCAGTTCCTCATGAAGCAATGTCTCGAACCTGTGTGGTGATTTTTGTTGTGAGTCTTTGCTGCAGCTGCCACTATAGATTACTACAAAGCTCCAAAGCTCAACTCAAGACATTCAAGACAGCTAGATTTACAATAATAATTTCACAGTGTACATATTTGTCTGTTTATATGCTGCATACTAAAAAATAGTAACCTCATGTTACTATAGGGTTGCCTTAACATCGAAACTTTTTTCACACCTTTGTTTTTCCAAGAAAAACAAGATGACTATATTAATCTTCTGCTAAAGTAGCACATTTGTCTATAAGTACACTTTATGGTGTTTCCATAGCTCTCTGAAATTAAGGGGATCCTTCAGCTAATAAAACACATTAGAGAACTTGAGTACCTCAAAGTACTGTAATAAATCAGATAGTTAACTGGCTTGAAATATAGTTGGTTAACCACCCAGATATTTGATGTAAATTATGAGGCATTAATTCAATTCATTTTCTTTCATTTTTATTCATACAGCACCAAATCGCAACAAAAGTTTCCTCAATGCACTACTTACAATAGTACAAAGAAAACAGAGTAAACCTCAATAATCATGTGACCCCCCCCCTATAAACAAGTGCTTTGGCGACAGTGGGAAGGAAAAACTCCCTTCTAACAGGAAGAAACCTCCAACAGAACCAGGCTCAGGGAGGAGCGGCCATTTGCTGTGACCAGTTGGGGTCACAATTTGAAGCTGGTTCTCGAGGGAACCCTGTGGAACTCCATAATTAACCTTAGTGTGCGAAGAGGACTCTCCATTTATATAAACAAATTGGAGTCTATTAGGTAGATACGATTCAAACTACTGCACCGCAGTACCTTTAATGCCTACAGCATACTGTAATCGCTGTAATGAAATATTATGGTCAGCAGTATCAAATGCTGCACTGAGGTCTAGGTAACAGAGGTAAGTCCACTGTCAGAGGCCATAAGACGATTATTTGCGACCTTCACTAAAGCTGTTTCCATAATGTGATGAGCTCTGAAACCTGACTGGAAATGTTCAAATAAGCCATTTTTCTGCAGATGATCTGTTAGCTGTTTGACAACTAGACTTTAAAGATTTTTTGAGATTGGCCAATAATTACCTAAGACAGCTGGGTCAGTGATGGCTTTTTAAATAACAGTTTAACTACTGCCAGCTTGAAGGCCTGTGGTACACAGCTTAATTGAGATAGGCTGATCATATTTAAGATTGAAGTATTAATTAATGGTAGGACTTCTTTGAGCAGTCTTGTTGGAATGGAGTCTAAGAGACACATTGATGGTTTGGAGGAAGTAATTACCCTAGTTACTCAGAAAGATCAATTGTAGAAAAAAACTCTAAATAAATATCAGTGGTAACTGTACATAATGTTACGTCTGTGAGATGATTATGAGTAAATTTTTTCTCTATTGATTAAAATTTTATTTGTTTTATTTAATAGTAAGATGTTTGAGCTTTACAGAAGGCTTTTTTTAAAGCAGCAAACTCTATTTCCACGTAAATGACGATCTTATAAAATAGTGAGACGCCATTTCCTCTCCAGCTTACAAGTTATCTCCTTTAAGGTGTGCATTTGAGAGTTATACGAGGGAGTCAAGTACTTCTGATTTGAAGCTTTCTTTTTCATACATAGTGAAGAAGTAAAATTATTAACAAGATAATCGACCTCTGTGGATGTAGCATTCAGGTAGCTGCTCTGCTCTGTGGTGGCACAAGAAGATAACAGTGGATGAATTATATCCCTAAACTTTGTTATAGCACTTTCATAAATACATCTACTGTGATGGAATATATTCCCCACTGCTGTATAATATATTATTGTAAATTTAGATGTTATTAGGAAATGATCAGACAAAAGAGGGTTTTCAGAAATACTGTTAAATGTTCAGTTTCTATTCCATAGGTTAGAACAAGATCTAGAGTGTGATTAAAATGGTGGGTGGGTTCTTTTACATTTTGAGAGAAGCCAATTGAGTTTAATAATAGATTAAATGAAAAATTTATTTTGCTTGTCCTCACTTTAGCACAGAGAAGTTAGTCGGATATGGACAGTATTGCAAACATGAACAGTTAGTGACAGCTAAAATCAGTTGAGTAGGCTGTGTGTGTTTAGGATGGAGGATGGGTTTAGTTTAGTTTCACTTTCAGGGTACTAAAATCAGAGGTAGATATAGTGATAAGACTTGTGATTCAAACACCACTGGTGTTTTGTTATGCATAGTTGTTCACGTGTACACAGTAGATACTAGAAAATAAAATAATTACTTGCTATTAAGTAACAAATAGATAAATACTATTTACTAGTATTAGTAGTATTGGTATTTAATG